>NW_015440048.1:20565-33966 GCF_001577835.2 Coturnix japonica | reverse complement strand
CCTCCACTCTAACCCCGCTTTTCTTGGTTTTCCTTTGCGCTAACTTGGCTTTTCATGGTTTTCCTCCGCTCTAACTTCGCTTTTCTTGGTTTTCCTCCGCTCTAACCTTGCTTTTCTTAGTTTTCCTCCGCTCCAACCCCGCTTTTCTTAGTTTTCCTCCACACTAACCCCGCTTTTCATGGTTTTCCTCCGCTCTAACTTCGCTTTTCTTGGTGTTCCTCTGCTATAACTTAGCTTATCTTGGTTTTCCTCCGGTCTAACACAGCTTTTCTCGGTTTTCCTCAGCTCCAACCCTGCCATTCTTGGTTTTCCTTTGCTCTAACCCCGTCTTTCTTGGTTCTCCTCCGCTCTAACTTCGCTATTATTCGGTTTCCTCCGCTCTAACTTCACTTTTTTTGTTTTTCCTCCGCTCTAACCCCTCTTTTCTTGGTTTTCCTCCGCTCTAATCTCGCTTTTCTTGGTTTTCCTCTGCTGTAACATAGCTTTTCTTGATTTTCCTCCTCTCTGACCCCGCTTTTCTTGGATTTCCTCCACTCTAACCTTGTTTTCTTGGTTTTCCTCCGCTCTAACATCGCTTTTCTTGGTTTTCCTCATCTCTAATCTCACTTTTCATGGTTTTCCTCTGCTGTAACATAGCTTTTCTTGGTTTTCCTCCGCTCTAACTTCGCCTCTCTTGGTTTTCCTCCGCTCTAACCCCGTCTTTCTTGGTTTTCCTCCACTCTAACTTCGCTATTCTTCGTTTTCCTCCGCACTAACTTCACTTTTTTTGTTTTTCCTCCGCTCTAACCCCTCTTTTCTTGGTTTTCCTCCGCTCTAACTTCGCTTTTCTTGGTTTTCCTCCGCTCTAACTTCGCTTTTCTTGGTTTTCCTCCGCTTTAACCCCGCTTTTCTTGGTTTTTCTCAGCTCTGACCCCGCTTTTCTTGATTTTCCTCCGCTCTAACCTTGTTTTCTTGGTTTTCCTCTGCTCTAACATCGCTTTTCTTGGTTTTCCTCGTCTCTAATCTCACTTTTCTTGGTTTTCCTCTGCTGTAACATAGCTTTTCTTGATTTTCCTCCTCTCTGACACCGCTTTTCTTAGTTTTCCTCCGCTCTGTAGCCTCTTTTCTTGGTTTTCCTNGGGTTTTCCTTGCTCTAACGCCGCCATTCCTTGGTTTCCCTGCTCTAATCCCCGCTTTTCTGGATTTCCCCTTCGCCTCTAACTACGCTTTCTGTTACCTCCTCAACCCCGCTTTCTTGGTTTTTCCTTGGTCTAACTTGGCTTTTCTTGGTTTCCTTTTCCTCCGCTCTGACACCCTCTTTTCTTGGCTTCCTCTGCTCACCCCTCTTTTCTTGGTTTTCCCTTCTGCTCTAAACCCCGCCAATTCTTGTTTTCCCTCCGCTTCTAATACCTCTTTTTTCTTGGTTTTCCTCTGCTCTATAAACCCTGCTTTTCTTGGTTTTTCCTCTGCTCTAACCCCGCCATTCTGGTTTGTTACTCCGCTCTAAACCTCCGTCTTCCTTGGTTTTTCCCCAAACTCTAACACGCTATTCTTCGTTTTTCCTCCGCTCTAACTTCAACTTTTTTTGGTTTTTCTCCGCTGCTTTACACGCTCTTTTCTTGGTTTCCTCCGCATAACTTAGCGCTTTTCCTTGGTTTTCTCTCCGCTCCTAACACCGCTTTTCTTGGTTTTCCTCTGCTCTCACCCCGCTTTTTCTTGTTGGTTTTCTCTCAGCTCACCCCGCCTTTTTGTTTTTCCCCCCTCCGCTCTAACCCCCTCTTTCTTTGGTTTTCCGCCGCTCCTAACAGCCTTTTCTTGGTGTTCCTCAACACTAATCTCACGTCTTGGTTTTCTCTGCTGTAGACCCTACTTTTCTGGTTTTCCCTCCGCTCTAAACGCTGCTTTTTCTTGGTTTCCCTTCCTCTACACCGCTTTTTCTTGTTGTACTCCGCACGAACTTCATTTTCCCTTCTTTTTCCTTCCACTCAATCCCCGCTTTCTTGGTTTTCCCTGTGCTCTAACGTCTTTTTTCTTTGTTTGCTCCGCTCCTGACTTGCTTTCGCTTGTTTTCTCCGATCTAACCCCCACTTTCTTTGTTTCCTCGCTGCCTATCCCGCTTTTCCTTGGTCTTTCCTTCCGCTCAAACCTGCTTTTCTTGCTTGTACTCCGCCTAAACGTCGATTTTCTTCTTTTTCTCCACTCTATTCCCCGCTTTTCTTGGTTTTCATCTTGCTTAACCGTCTCTTTCCTTGGTTTAAATGGCTTTGCCTCTGACACCCCGTGTCTTGGTTTCTCCTCCGCCTAGACCCCAACTTTTCCTTTGTTTTCCGCTGTCTTCCATTCCCCACTTTTCTTGTTTTCCTCCGCTCTAAGCCCCGCTTTTTCATGGATTTCCTCGCTGTTACCCTCTCTTTCATGGTTTTCCTCCGCTCTAACCCCGCCATTCCTGGTTTTCCTCCGCCTAACCTCCCGCTTTTTCTTGTTTTCATGCCACTCTAACTTCCGCTATTCTTCATTTCCTCGCTCTTAACATTGCCTTTTCTTGGTTTTCCTCAATCTCTAACTCACTGTTCTGGTTTCCTCTCGCGTAACCCACTTTTCTTGGTTTGTCCTCCGCTCTAACCAGCCCCGCTTTTCTTGTTTTCTTGCGCTCTTCAATCCCACTTTCTTGTGTATCTCCGCTCTAACTTCGATTTCTTGTTTTCCTCCACAAAATCCCGATTTTTTTGGTTTTCAATCTGCTCTACTCTCCTTTTCTTGCTGTTTATCTCCACTCTAACTCGCTTTTCTTGTTTTCCATCCGCCTCCTAACTTCGCTTTTCTGGTTTCTGCTCTATCCCGCTGCTTTCTTGGTGTTTCCTCAAGCTCTAACTTCGCTTTTCGTGGTTTTCCCTCCGCTCCAAACTTCGCTTTTCCTTGGTTTACCTCCGTCAAAGCCTGCCTTTTCTTGTTTTCCTCTGCCCAAACTTTGTTTCTTTTGGTTTTCCTCCGCTACTAAACCCCGTTTTTCTTCTTTCTTCCTTCCGCTCTATCGCCCGCTATTCTTGGTTTCCCTCCGCTCTCACTTCCGCTTTTCTTGGTTTCCTTGCTTATTACTCGCTTTCTGGTTTTCCCCTTCTGCTCTATTAAACCCTTTTCTCGTTTGCAGTCCGCTAACTTTGCTTTTGCTTGGTTTTCCTTCCGGTTCTCTTCAACTTCGCTTTGTCTTGGTTTACTTCCGCTCTAAACCCCGCTAACTTCTTTGCGTTCTTCCCTTCTCTAACTGACTTCTTGTTCCTGCGCTCTAACCCCATTTTGCTTGTTTTCCTTCGCTCTAGACCCCGCTTTCTTTGTTTTTCCTCCATTCTAACCTGCTTTTCTTGGTTTCCTCCACTCAGCCCACTTTCTGAATTTCCTGTGCTCTAACCTTTTCTTTTTTGCGTTTTCCCCTCCGCTGTAACCCCGGTTTTTCTTGGTTTTCCCTCCGCCTCCAACCCCGGCTTTTCTTGGTCGCAATCCGCTCTAACCCGTTTTCTTGGGATTAACATCATCACTCCTAACCCCGTTTTCTCGGTTTTCCTCACTCCAACCCCTTTTCTTGGTTTTCCTCCGCTCTAACCGCTTCTCATCGTTTTCCCTGCGTAACCCATCTTTTCTCGTTTTCCACCGCTGTAACTTCACTTTTTTGTTTTTCCCCCCCTAACCAGCGCCTTTTTGTTTCCACTCTGACCCCCTTTCTTGATTTCCTCCGTCTCTAAACATGCTTATCTTGGTTCCTCATCTCTAATCTTACTGTTCCTGTGTTTTCCTTCTGCTGAACAATGCTTTTCTTGATTTTCCTCCTCTCTGACCCCGCTTTTTCTTGGTTTTCCTTCTGCTCTAACCCCCGCTTTTCTTGGGTTGTCCCCACTCTAACTTCGATTTCATGTTTCCTCCGCCCCACCCCGCTTTTCTTGGTTTTCCAATGCCGCTCTACACGCCCCGCTTTCATGGTTTCCTCTCTGTAACCCTAATTTTCCTTGGTTTCCTCCGCTCTAAAACCCCGCCATTCTTGGTTTTTCCTCGGCTCCTAACCCCTTCTTTTCTTGGTTTTCTCCCCTCTAAACTTCGGCTGTTCTGGTTGTCCTCCGCCTAACTTCACTTTTTTGTGTTTTCCTCCGCTCTAACCGCGCTTTCTTGTTTTTCTCAAGCTCTGACCCCTTTCTAGGTTTTTCCTCCGCTTCTAACCCTCTTTCTTGATTTCCTTCCTTGAACCCGCTTTTCTTGTTTTCTCCGCTCTAACCCTATTTTCTTGTTTTCCCTCTGCCTGTAAATTCCGCTTTCTTCTTGGTTTTCCTTCGCTCTATAGCCCCGCTTTCTTGGTTTTTCATCCGCTCTAACCCCGCTTTTCCATGGTTCTTCCTCGCTGTATACCCACTTTTCTTGGTTTCCTCCCGCTCGTAACCCTCTTTTCTCGTTTTCCTCCGCTCTAACTTCACTCCTTTTTGTTTTTCCTCACCCTCTAACCGCGCGCTTTTCCTTGGATTTGCCTCCTCCTGACCCCGCTTTTCTGGTTTGTCCTCCGCTCTACACCTTCTCTTTCTTGTTTTGTCCTCTCTCTAAACCCCGTTTTCTTGGTTGTCCTCCGCTCTAACTTCGATTGTTCTGGTTTCCTCTCCGCCTATCCTGCTTTCTTTGTTTTTATCTGCTCTAACATGTCCTCTTTTCTTGGTTTTCCTCCCGCTCTGACCCCCGCTTTTCTCTGGTTTCCTCCACCTTCTAACTTCGATTTTCTTGTTTCCTCCACTCCAACCCGCTTTCTTGGCTTTCATCTGCTCAACACCCGCCTTTTTCATGGTTTCCTTCTGTACCCCTAATTTTCTTGGTTTTCCGTCCTCGCTCAACCCACCTTGTTTCCGAGCTCTACCCTTTTTCCTCGGCTCTTACCCTCCTGGTCTCGTTTAAGCTTCCGGCTATTCTTTCCGTTTTCCCTCCCCTAACTTCATTTTTTTGTTTTTTTCCGCTCTAACCCGCTTTTCTTGGTTTTTCACTCCGCTCTAAACATTGCTTATCTTGGTTTCCTCATCTCTAATCTCACGTTCTGGGTTTTATCTCTGCTGTAACATAAGCTCTTTCTTGATTCTCCTCCTCTCTGACAACCGCTTTCTACGTTTTCCTCCCTCTAAACCCCGCTTTTCCTTGTTTTCCTCTGCTCTAACCCCGCTTTTCTTGGTTTTCCTTCGCTCTAGCCCCCTTTCTTGGTTGTCCCCCGCTCTATACTTCGCTTTCTTGGTTATTTCCTCCACCTATCGCTTATCTTGGTTCTTATCTGCTCTAAACGTCTCTTTCTCCTTGTTAAATCTCGCTCTGACGCCCGCTTTTCTAAGTTCCTTTGCTCTAACTTCACTTTCGTGGTATTCCCTCTGCTCTATCCCGCTTTTCTTCTTTCCTTCTGCCTAACTTCGCTTTTCTCAGTTGTTCCTCCACTTAACGGCCCAGCTTTTCTTGATTCCTCTGCTCTAAGACCTTGTTTTTTTGGTTTCCTCCTCGTTCACCCTGTTTTTCTTGTTTCCTCCGCTCTATCCCTCCTCTCTTGGATTTCATCCGCTCTAACCCCGCTTTTCTTGGAATCATCCTATTCTAACCCGCTTTTCTCGGTATTCCTCCCGCTCTAACTTCGCTTTTCTTGGTTTTCCTCCGCTCTAACCCCGCTTTTCATGGATTTCCTCTGCTGTAACCCTACTTTTCTTGGTTTTCCTCCACTCTATTTTCGTCTCTCTTGGTTTTCCTCCGCTCTAACTCTGCCATTCTTGGTTTTCCTTTGCTCTAACTCCGTCTTTCTTTTTTTCCTCCGCCCTAAAATCGCTATTCTTCGTTTTCCTCCCCTCTAACTTCACTTTTTTTGTTTTTCCTCCGTTCTAACCCCTATTTTCTTGGTTTTCCTCCGCTCTAATCCCGCTTTTCTTGGTTTTCCTCCGCTCTAACCCCACTTTTCTTAGTTTTCTGCACTCTCACCACGCTTTTCTTGGTTTTCCTCCAATCATACCCCGCTTTTCTTTCCCCGCTCTAACATCACTTTTCTTGGTTTTTCTCATCTCTAATCTCACTTTTCTTGGTTTTCCTCTGCTGTAACATAGCTTTTCTTGATTTTCCTTCTTTCTGACCCCGCTTTTCTTGGTTTTCCTCCGCTCTAACCCCACTTTTCTTGGTTTTCCTCCACTCTAACCCCGCTTTTCTAGGTTTTCCTTCGCTCTAAGCCCGCTTTTCTTGTTTTTCCTCCGCTCTAACTTCGATTTTCTTGGTTTTCTTCCGCTCTATCCCCGCTTTTCTTGGTTTTCCTGTGCTCTAACTTCTCTTTTCTTGGTTTTTCTCTGCTTTAACCCCGCATTTCTTTTTTTTCCTCCGCTCTAACTTTGCTTTTCTTGGTTTTCCTCCGCTCTAACTTTGCTTTTCTTGGTTTACCTCCGCTCTAACCCCGCTTTTCTTGGTTTTCCTTTGCTCTAACTTGGCTTTTCTTGGTTTTCCTGCGCTCTAACCCCATTTTTCTTGGTTTTCCTCCGCTCTAACCCCGCTTTTTTTTTGTTTTCCTCCATTCTAACCTTGCTTTTCTTGGTTTTCCTCCACTCTAGCCATGCTTTTCTTGATTTTCCTCTGCTCTAACCTTGTTTTTTTGGTTTTCCTCCGCTCTAACCCCGTTTTTCTTGGTTTTCCTCCGCTCCAACCCCGCTTTTCTTGGTTTTCATCCGCTCTAACCCCGCTTTTCTTGGATTTCATCCACTCTAACCCCGCTTTTCTCGGTTTTCCTCAGCTCCAACCCCGCTTTTCTTGATTTTCCTCCGCTCTAACCCCGCTTTTCATGGTTTTCCTCTGCTGTAATCCTATTTTTCTTGCTTTTCCTCCGCTCTAACCCCGCCATTCTTGGTTTTCCTCCGCTCTAACTTCACTTTTTTTGTTTTTCCTCCGCTCTAACCCCTCTTTTCTTGGTTTTCCTCCGCTCTAATCCCGCTTTTCTTGGTTTTCCTCTGATCCAACCCCGCTTTTCTTAGTTTTCCTCCACTCTAGCCCCGCTTTTCTTGGTTTTCCTCCGCTCTAACCCTGCTTTTCTTGGTTTTTCTCAGCTCTGACCCCGCTTTCCTTGATTTTCCTCCGCTCTAACCTTGTTTTCTTGGTTTTCCTCCACTCTAACATCGCTTTTCTTGGTTTTCCTCATCTCTAATCTCACTTTTCTTTGTTTTCCTCTGCTGTAAAATAGCTTTTCTTGATTTTCCTCCTCTCTGACCCTGCTTTTCTTGGTTTTCCTCCGCTCTAACCCCGCTTTTCTTGGTTTTCCTTCGCTCTAAGCCCGCTTTTCTTGGTTGTCCTCCGCTCTAACTTCGATTTTCTTGGTTTTCCTCCGCTCTAACTTCGATTTTCTTGGTTTTCCTCTGCTCTATGCCCGCTTTTCTTGGTTTTTATCTATTCTAATGTCTCTTCTCTTGGTTTATCTCCGCTCTGATTCCGCTTTTCTATATTTTCCTCCGCTCTAACTTCGCTTTTCTTGGTTTTCCTCCGCTCTAACCCCGCTTTTCATGGATTTCCTCTGCTGTAACCCTACTTTTCTTGGTTTTCCTCCACTCTAACTTCGTCTCTCTTGGTTTTCCTCCGCTCTAACTCCGCCATTCTTGGTTTTCCTCCGCTCTAACCCCGTCTTTCTTGGTTTTCCTCCGCTCTAAAATCGCTATTTTTCGTTTTCCTCCCCTCTAACTTCACTTTTTTTGTTTTTCCTCCGTTCTAACCCCTATTTTCTTGGGTTTAGAGCGGAGGAAACAAAGAATGCAGAGTTAGAGCGGAGGAAAACCAAAGAGAGACGAAATAGAGTGGTAGGAAAACAAGAAAAGTTAGGGTTACAGCAGAGGAATCATGAAAAGCGGGCGCTTTAGAGCGGAGGAAAAAAAAAAAAAAAGGGGGAAAAACCAAAAAGCGAAGTTAGAGCGGAGGAATACCGAGAAAAGCGGGGTTAATGGAAGAAAGAAATCCAAGAAAGCAGGGTTATGGAGCGGATGAAACAAGAAACGCGGTGTTGGAGCGTGGGAAAACAAGGAAAAACGGGGGTTAGGCGTGGGAAAACCAAAGAAAACAGGTTAGAGCAGAAAGGAAATCAAAAAAAAGCTGGGCTAGAAAACAAGAAAAGCGAAGTTAGAGCAGATGAAACCAAGAAAAGCGAAGTTAGAGTGGAGAAAACCAAGAAAAGCGGGGTCAGAGTGGCCGGGAGAACTAAGAAAGCCGGGGTTGAATCAGAGGAAAACAAGAAAGCGGGTTTGGACGCGAGGAAACCAAGAAAAAGGGTTAGAGCGGAGGGAAAACCAAGACAAGCGGGGTTAGGCGAAGCGGAAAACTCGGAAGAATAGCGAAGTTAGAAGGAGGAGGAAAACAAGAATGGCGGGGTTAGAGCGGAGGAAAAGCAAGAAAAATAGGATTACAGCAGAGGGAACAATTGAAAAGCTGGGTTAGAGCGGAGGAAACCCAAGAAAAAGTGGGGTTGGAGCTGAGGAAAACCGAGGAAGCGGTGTTAGATTGGATTGAAATCCAAGAAAGCGGGCCGTTAGAGCGGATAAAACCAAGAAAAAGCGGGGTTGGAGCGGAGGAAACCAAGAAAACGGGGGGTTGAGCGGATGGAAACAAAAAAACACTAGGTTAGAGCAGAGGAAATCAGAAAAGCATGGCTAGAGTGGAGGAAACCAAGAAAGCAAAGGTTTAGAATGAGGAAAACAAAAAAAACGGGGTTAGAGCAAAGGAAAACCAAGAAAAAGAGGGTTTAGTCGAGGAAAATCAAGAAAAGCGGGATCAGAGCTGAGAAAAAAAACCAAGAAAAGCGGGTTGTTAGAGGGAGGAAACCAAGAAAAGCGTGGCTAGAGTGGAGGAAAACTAAGAAAAGCGGGGTTAGAGCGGAGGAAAACCAAGAAAAGCTAAGTTAGTGCGGAGGAAAACCAAGAAAAGAGGGGTTAGAGCGGAGGAAAAACAAAAAAAGTGAAGTTAGAGCGGAGGAAAACGAAGAGTAAAGTAGGGTTACAGCAGAGGAATAACAATGAAAAAGCGCGCTTAGAGAGGAGGAAAACCAGAAAAGCGGGGTTAGAGAGCGGAGGGAAAACAAAGAAAAGAAGGTGGGGTAAGGCGGAGGGAAAACGAAGAATAGCGAGCTAAGCGGAGGAAAACCAAAGAAAGACGGGGTATAGAGCGGATTGAAACCAGGAAAAGCGGGCGTTAGAGCGAGAGGAAACCAAGAAAAAGCGAGTTAGCAGACGGTGGAAAAAAAAGAAAAATGCGGCGGGTCAGAGCGAAGAAAAACAAGAAAAAGAGAATTTAGAGCACAGGGAAAACCAATGAAAAGCGGGATAGGAAGGGTGGAAGAAAAACAAAAAATTCGAAGTTAATAGGGCAGAGGAACAACCAAGAAAAGCGGGCTTAGAGAAAAATGAAACCAAGAAAAGGCGGGGTTAGAGTGGAGGAAAACCAAGAAAAAGAGGTGTTTAGAGCGGAGGAAAACAAGAAGGCGTTGGTCAGAGAGGAGGAAAATCATGAAAGAAAAGCTATTTTACAGGCAGGGAAAACCAGAAAAGTGAATTAGAGATGAGAAACAAGAAAAGCGATTTTAGAGTGATGGGAAAACAAGAAAACAGGCTAGAGCGGGAGGAAAATCAAGGAAAGTGGGGGTCAGAGCTGAGAAAAACCATGAAAAGCGGGGTTTGAGTGGAGGAAAATCTAGAAAAGCGTGGTGACAGTGGAGGAAAACTAAGAAAAGTGGGGTTAGAACGGAGGAAAACCAAGAAAAGCGTGGTTAGAACAGAGGAAAAACAAAAAAAGTGAAGTTAGAGAGGAGGAAAACGAAGAATAGCGAAGTTAGAGCGAGAGGAAAACCAAGGAAAGCCGGGGGGTTAGAGCGGAGGAAAACCAAGGAATGGAAGAGTTTTAGAGCGGAGGAAAACCAAGGACACGAACAATTAGTGAGGAAAACCAAGAAAAAGTAGGGTTACAGCAGAGGAAATCCATTGAAAGCGGGGTTAGAGCGGAGGAAACCAAGAAAAGCAAGTATTAGAGCGGTGAGGAATACCAGAAAGCGGGGTTAGAATGGAAAATCAGAAAAGCAGGGTTAGAGCGGGATGAAAACCAGAAAAGCGTGTGGTTGGAGCGGTAGGAAAACAAGAAAAACGGGGTTTAGAGCGGAGGAAAACCAAGAAAAGCGCGGCACATCAGCAGAGGAAAATCAAAAAAAGCTGGGCTAGAAAACCAAGAAAAGCGAAGTTAGAGCAGATGAAAACCAAGAAAAGCGAAGTTAGAGTGGAGGAAAACCAGAAAAAAGCGGGGTCAGAGCGGAGATAAACCAAGAAAAGAGGACATTAGAGAGCAAGATAAAACAAGAAAGCAGGGATTAGGCGGAAGGGAAAACCAAGAAATCGAAGTTCTAGAGCGGAGGGCAACAAGAAAAAACGGGGGTTAGAGCAGAGGAAAACCAAGAAAAGAGAAGTTTGAGCGGAGAAAACCAAGAAAAGCGGGGTCAGAGAGGAGGAAAATCAAGAAAAGCGGGGTTAGAGCGGATAAAAAGCAAGAAAGCAAGGTTGGAGCGGAGGAAAACCAAGAAAAACGGGGTTAGAGCGGAAGAAAAACCAAAGAAAAGCGGGGTTAGAGCGGGATGGTAAACCAAGAAAAAGCAAAAGTTAGAGCGGAGGGAAAACCAAGGAGAAAAGCGAAGTATAGAGCGGGTGGAAAAAAAAAAGAAAAATGCGGGTCAGAGCGAAGATAAACCAAGAAAGAGAAGTCTTATAGCACAGGAAAACCAACGAAAAAGCGGGGATAGAGCAGAAGAAAACCAAGAAAATCAAAGTTAGAGCGGAGGACAACCAAGAAAAGCGGGCTTAGAGAGGAGGAAAACCAGAAAAGCGGGTTAGAGTGGAGGAAAACAAAGAAAAGAGGTGTTAGAGCGGAGGAAAAGCAAGAAAAGCAGGGTCAGAGAGGAGGAAAATCAAGAAAAGCTATTTTACAGCAGAGGAAAACAAAGAAAAGTGAGATTAGAGATGAGGAAAACCAAGAAAAGCGATGTTAGAGTGGAGGAAACCAAGAAAACAAGGTTAAGAGCGAAGGAAAATCAAGGAAAGCGGGGTCAGAGCTGAGAAAAACCAAGAAAAGCAGGGTTAGAGTGGAGGGGAACCCAAGAAAGCACGGGGCTAGAGTGGTGAGGAAAACTAGAAAAAGCGGGGTTGGATCAGAGGAAAACCAAGAAATGGCGGGTTAGAGCGGAGGAAAAGTAAGAAAAATAGGATTACAGCAGAGGAACCATGAAAAGCGGGGTTAGAGCGGAGGAAAACCAAGAAAAGCGGGGTTGGAGCTGAGGAAAACCGAGAAAAGCGGGGTTAGAGTGGATGAAATCCAAGAAAAGCGGGGTTAGAGCGGATGAAAACCAAGAATGGCGGGGTTACAGCGAAGGAAAACCAAGAGAGGCGATATAAGAGCGGAGGAAAACCAAGAAAAGTAGGGTTACAGCAGAGGAAAACCATGAAAAAAGCGGGGTATAGAGCGGAGGAAAACCAAGAAAGCATGGTTGGATCTGAGGAAAACCAAGAAAAACGGGGTTAGAGCGGAGGAAAACCAAAAAAACAAGGTTAGAGCACAGGAAAATCAAGAAAAGATGGGCTAGAGTGGAGGAAAACCAAGAAAAGCAAGGTTAGAATGGAGGAAAACAAAAAAAAGCGGGGTTAGAGCGGAGGAAAACCAAGCAAAATGGGGTTAGAGCGCAGGAAAACCAAGAAAAGCCAAGTTAGAGCAAAGGAAAACCAAGAATAGCGGGGTTAGAGCGGAAGTAAACGAAGAAAAGCGAAGTTAGAGCGGAGGAAAACCAAGCAAAGCAAAGTTACAGCGGAGGAAAACGAAGAAAAGCGGGGTATAGAGCAGAGGAAAAAACCAAGAAAAGCGAAGTTAGAGCGGAGGAAAACCAAGAAAAGTAGGGTTACAGCAGAGGAAAACCATGAAAAGCGGAGTTAGAGTGGAGGAAAACAAAGAAAAGCAGGGTTGGAGCTGAGGAAAGCCAAGAAAAGCTGGGTTAGAGCAGAGAAAAACCAAGAAAAGCTAAGTTAGAGCGGAGAAAAACCAAGAAAAGCGGGGTTAGAATGGATGAAATTCATTAGAATTCTAGCCAAGAAAAGCATGGCTAGAGTGGAGGAAAACCAAGAAAAGCAAGGTTAGAATGGAGGAAACAAAAAAAAAGCGGGGTAAGAGCGAGGAAAACAAAGAAAAGCGGGATTAGAGAGGAGGAAATNGCTTTTCTTGGTTTTCCTCATCTCTAATCTCACTTTTCTTGGTTTTCCTCTGCTGTAACATAGCTTTTCTTGATTTTCCTCCTCTCTGACCCCGCTTTTCTTGGTTTTCCTCCGCTCTAACCCCTCTTTTCTTGGTTTTCCTCCGCTCTAACCCCGCTATTCTTGTTTTTCATTCGCTCTAAGCCCGCTTTTCTTGGTTGTCCTCCGCTCTAACTTCGATTTTCTTGGTTTTCCTCCGCTCTATCCCCGCTTTTCTTGGTTTTTATCTGCTCTAACGTCTCTTTTCTTGGTTTATCTCCGCTCAGACCCCTCTTTTCTTGGTTTTCCTCCGCTCTAACTTCGCTTTTCTTGGTTTTCCTCCGCTCTAACCCCGCTTTTCATGGATTTCCTCTGCTGTAACCCTACTTTTCTTGGTTTTCCTCCGCTCTAACCCCGTCTTTCTTGGTTTTCCTCCGCTCTAAAATCGCTATTCTTCGTTTTCCTCCCCTCTAACTTCACTTTTTTTGTTTTTCCTCCGTTCTAACCCCTATTTTCTTGGTTTTCCTCCGCTCTAATCCCGCTTTTCTTGGTTTTCCTCCAATCAAACCCCGCTTTTCTTGGATTTTCTCATCTCTAATCTCACTTTTCTTGGTTTTCCTCTGCTGTAACATAGCTTTTCTTGATTTTCCTCCTCTCTGACCCCGCTTTTCTTGGTTTTCCTCCGCTCTAACCCCTCTTTTCTTGGTTTTCCTCCACTCTAACCCCGCTTTTCTTGGTTTTCCTTCGCTCTAAGCCCGCTTTTCTTGTTTTTCCTCCGCTCTAACTACTTTTTTCTTGGTTTTCTTCCGCTCTATCCCCGCTTTTCTTGGTTTTCCTGTGCTCTAACTTCTCTTTTCTTGGTTTATCTTCGCTCTGACCCCGCATTTCTTTTTTTTCCTCCGCTCTAACTTCGCTTTTCTTGGTTTTCCTCCGTGCTAACTTCACTTTTCCTGGTTTTCCTCCACTCTAACCCCGCTTTTCTTGGTTTTCATCCGCTCTAACCCCACTTTTCTTGGTTGTCCTCCGCTCTCACCCCGCTTTTCTTGGTTTTCCTCCTCTCTAAGCCCGCTTTTCTCGGTTTTCCTCAGCTCCAACCCCGCTTTTCTTGGTTTTCCTCCGCTCTAACCCTGCTTTTCATGGTTTTCCTCTGCTGTAACCC
>NW_015440048.1:18459-19988 GCF_001577835.2 Coturnix japonica | reverse complement strand
GCTTTTCTTGGTTTTCCTGCGCTCTAACCCCATTTTTCTTGGTTTTCCTCCGCTCTAAGCCCGCTTTTCTTGTTTTTCCTCCGCTCTAACTTCGCTTTTCTTGGTTTTCCTCCACTCTAGCCCAGCTTTTCTTGATTTTCCTCTGCTCTAACCTTGTTTTTTTGGTTTTCCTCCGCTCTAACCCCGTTTTTCTTGGTTTTCCTCCGCTCCAACACCGCTTTTCTTGGTTTTCATCCGCTCTAACCCCGCTTTTCTTGGATTTCATCCATTCTAACCCCGCTTTTCTCGGTATTCCTCCGCTCTAACTTCGCTTTTCTTGGTTTTCCTCCGCTCTAACCCCGCTTTTCATGGATTTCCTCTGCTGTAACCCTACTTTTCTTGGTTTTCCTCCACTCTAACTTCGTCTCTCTTGGTTTTCCTCCGCTCTAACTCCGCCATTCTTGGTTTTCCTCCGCTCTAACCCCGTCTTTCTTGGTTTTCCTCCGCTCTAACTTCGCTATTCTTCGTTTTCCTCCCCTCTAACTTCACTTTTTTTGTTTTTCCTCCGTTCTAACCCCGCTTTTCTTGGTTTTCCTCCGCTCTAACTTAGCTTTTCTTAGTTTTCCTCCACTCTCTCCACGCTTTTCTTGGTTTTCCTCCACTCAAACCCCGCTTTTCTTGGTTTTTCTCAGCTCTGACCCCGCTTTTCTTGATTTTCCTCCGCTCTAACCTTGTTTTCTTGGTTTTCCTCCACTCTAACATCGCTTTTCTTGGTTTTCCTCATCTCTAATCTCACTTTTCTTGGTTTTCCTCTGCTGTAACATAGCTTTTCTTGATTTTCCTCCTCTCTGACCCCGCTTTTCTTGGTTTTCCTCCGCTCTAACCCCTCTTTTCTTGGTTTTCCTCCACTCTAACCCCGCTTTTCTTGGTTTTCCTCCGCTCTAACCCCGCTTTTCTTGGTTTTCCTCCGCTCTAACCCCACTTTTCTTAGTTTTCCTCCACTCTCACCACGCTTTTCTTGGTTTTCCTCCACTCAAACCCCGCCATTCTTGGTTTTCCTCCGCTCTAACCCCGTCTTTCTTGGTTTTCCTCCGCTCTAACTTCGCTATTCTTCGTTTTCCTCCGCTCTAACTTCACTTTTTTTGTTTTTCGTCCGCTCTAACCCCACTTATCTTGGTTTTCCTCCGCTCTAATCCTGCTTTTCTTGGTTTTCCTCCGATCTAACCCCGCTTTTCTTAGTTTTCCTCCACTCTAACCCCGCTTTTCTTGGTTTTCCTCCGCTCTAACCCCGCTTTTCTTGGTTTTTCTCAGCTCTGACCCCGCTTTTCTTGATTTTCCTCCGCTCTAACCTTGTTTTCTTGGTTTTCCTCCGCTCTATCATCGCTTTTCTTGGTTTTCCTCATCTCTAATCTCACTTTTCTCCGTTTTCCTCTGCTGTAACATAGCTTTTCTTGATTTTCCTCCTCTCTGACCCCGCTTTTCTTGGTTTTCCTCCGCTCTAACCCCTCTTTTCTTGGTTTTCCTCCGCTCTAACCCCGCTTTTCTTGGTT
>NW_015440048.1:15038-16656 GCF_001577835.2 Coturnix japonica | reverse complement strand
TCCGCTCTAACTTCACTTTTTTTGTTTTTCCTCCGCTCTAACCCCTCTTTTCTTGGTTTTCCTCTGCTCTAATCCCGCTTTTCTTGGTTTTCCTCCGCTCTAACCGCGCTTTTCTTGGTTTTTCTCAGCTCTGACCCCGCTTTTCTTGATTTTCCTCCGCTCTAACCCCTCTTTTCTTGGTTTTCCTCCGCTCTAACATTGCTTTTCTTGGTTTTCCTCATCTCTAATCTCACTGTTCTTGGTTTTCCTCTGCTGTAACATAGCTTTTCTTGATTTTCCTCCTCTCTGACCCCGCTTTTCTTGGTTTTCCTTTGCTCTAACCCCTATTTTCTTGGTTTTCCTCCGCTCTAACCCCGCTTTTCTTGGTTTTCCTTCGCTCTAAGCCCGCTTTTCTTGGTTGTACTCCGCTCTAACTTCGATTTTCTTCTTTTTCCTCCACTCTATCCCCGCTTTTCTTGGTTTTCCTCCGCTCTGTCCCCGCTTTTCTTGGATTTCCTCCGCTCTAACCCCGCTTTTCTTGGTTTTCATCTGCTCTAACGTCTCTTTTCTTGGTTTATCTCCGCTCTGACCCCGCTTTTCTTGGTTTTCCTCCGCTCTAACTTCGCTTTTCTTGGTTTTCCTCTGCTCTATCCCCGCTTTTCTTGGTTTTCCTCTGCTCTAACTTTGCTTTTCTTGGTTTTCCTCCGCTCCAACTTTGCTTTTCTTGGTTTACCTCCGCTCTAACCCCGCTTTTCTTGGTTTTCCTCTGCTCTAACTTGGCTTTTCTTGGTTTTCCTCCGCTCTAACCCCGCCATTCTTGGTTTTCCTCCGCTCTAACCCCGTCTTTCTTGGTTTTCCTCCGCTCTAACTTCGCTATTCTTCGTTTTCCTCCGCTCTAACTTCACTTTTTTTGTTTTTCCTCCGCTCTAACCCCTCTTTTCTTGGTTTTCCTCCGCTCCAATCCCGCTTTTCTTGGTTTTCCTCCGCTCTAACCCCGCTTTTCTTATTTTTTCTCAGCTCTGACCCCGCTTTTCTTGATTTTCCTCCGCTCTAACCTTGTTTTCTTGGTTTTCCTCCGCTCTAACATTGCTTTTCTTGGTTTTCCTCATCTCTAATCTCACTTTTCTTGGTTTTCCTCTGCTGTAACATATCTTTTCTTGATTTTCCTCCTCTCTGACCCCGCTTTTCTTGGTTTTCCTCCGCTCTAACCCCTCTTTTCTTGGTTTTCCTCCGCTCTAACCCCGCTTTTCTTGGTTTTCCTTCGCTCTAAGCCCGCTTTTCTTGGTTGTCCTCCGCTCTAACTTCGATTTTCTTGGTTTTCCTCCACTCTATCCCCGCTTTTCTTGGTTTTCATCTGCTCTAACGTCTCTTTTCTTGGTTTATCTCCGCTCTGACCCCGCTTTTCTTGGTTTTCCTCCGCTCTAACTTCGCTTTTCTTGGTTTTCCTCTGCTCTATCCCCGCTTTTCTTGGTTTTCCTCTGCTCTAACTTCGCTTTTCTTGGTTTTCCTCCGCTCCAACTTTGCTTTTCTTGGTTTACCTCCGCTCTAACCCCGCTTTTCTTGGTTTCCTCCGCTCCAATCCCGCTTTTCTTGGTTTTCCTCCGCTCTAACCCCGCTTTTCTTGGATTTTCTCAGCTCT
>NW_015440048.1:10485-12387 GCF_001577835.2 Coturnix japonica | reverse complement strand
GCTTTTCTTGGTTTACCTCCGCTCTAACCCCGCTTTTCTTGGTTTTCCTCTGCTCTAACTTGGCTTTTCTTGGTTTTCCTTCACTCTAACCCCATTTTTCTTGGTTTTCCTCCGCTGTAAGCCTGCTTTTCTTGTTTTTCCTCCGCTCTAACTTCGCTTTTCTTGGTTTTCCTCCACTCTAGCCCAGCTTTTCTTGATTTTCCTCTGCTCTAACCTTGTTTTTTTGGTTTTCCTCTGCTCTAACCCGGTTTTTCTTGTTTTTCCTCCGCTCCAACACCGCTTTTCTTGCTTTTCCTCCGCTCCAACACCGCTTTTGTCTGTATTCCTCCGCTCTAACTTCGCTTTTCTTGGTTTTCCTCCGCTCTAACCCCGCTTTTCATGGATTTCCTCTGCTGTAACCCTACTTTTCTTGGATTTCCTGAAATCTAACTTCGTCTCTCTTGGTTTTCCTCCGCTCTAACTCCGCCATTCTTGGTTTTCCTCCGCTCTAACCCCGTCTTTCTTCGTTTTCCTCCGCTCTAGCTTCGCTTTTCTTGGTTTTCCTTTGCTCTATCCCCACTTTTCTTGGTTTTCCACCGCTCTCACCCCACTTTTCTTGGTTTTCCATCACTCTAACCCCGCTTTTATCGGGTTTCCTCAGCTCCAACCTTGCTTTTCTTGGTTTTCCTCCGCTCTAACCCCGCTTTTCATGGTTTTCCTCTGCTGTAACCCTACTTTTCTTGGTTTTCCTCCGCTCTAACCCCGCCATTCTTGGTTTTCCTCCGCTCTAACCCCGCTTTTCTTGGTTTTCCTTCGCTCCAACTTCGCTATTCTTCGTTTTCCTCTCCTCTAACTTCACTTTTTTTGTTTTTCGTCTGCTCTAACCCCTCTTTTCTTGGTTTTCCTTTGCTCCAATCCCGCTTTTCTTGGTTTTCCTCCGCTCTAACGGCGCTTTTCTTGGTTTTTCTCAGCTCTGTCCCCGCTTTTCTTGATTTTCCTCCGCTCTAATCTTGTTTTCTTGGTTTTCCTCCGCTGTAACATAGCTTTTCTTTGTTTTCCTCATCTCTAATCTCACTTTTCTTCGTTTTCCTCTGCTGTAACATAGCTTTTCTTGATTTTCCTCCTCTCTGACCTCGCATTTCTAGGCTTTCCTCCGCTCTAACCNGCTTTTCTCGGTTTTTCTCAGCTCTAACCCCGCTTTTCTTGGTTTTCCTCCTTTCTAACCCCGCTTTTCTTGGTTTTCCTCTGCTGTAACCCTACTTTTCTTGGTTTTCCTCTGTTCTAACCCCGCTTTTCTTGGTTTATCTTCGCTCTGACCCCGCATTTCTTTTTTTTCCTCCGCTCTAACTTCGCTTTTCTTGGTTTTCCTCTGTGCTAACTTCACTTTTCCTGGTTTTCCTCCGCTCTAACCCCGCTCTTCTTGGTTTTCATCTGCTCTAACCCCGTCTTTCTTTGTTCTCCTCCGCTCTAGGTTCGCTATTCTTCGTTTTCCTCCGCTCTAACCCCGCTTTTCTTTGTTTTCCTTTGCTCTATTCTCGCTTTTCTTGGTTTTCCTCCTCTCTAACTTCACTTTTCTTGGTTTTCCTCTGCTCTATCCCCGCTTTTCTTGGTTTTCCTCCGCTCTAACTTTGCTTTGCTTGGTTTTCCTCCGCTCTAACTTCACTTTTCTTGGTTTACCTTTGCTCTAACCCCGCTTTTCTTGGCTTTCCTTTGCTCTAACCTTCATTTTTTTGGTTTCCTCCGCTCCAACCCCGCTTTTCTTGGTTTTTGTCCGCTCTAACCCCGCTTTTTTTGGATTTCATCCATCCTAACCCCACTTGTCTTGGTTTTTCTCTGCTCTAACTTAGCTTTTCTTGGTTTTCATCCGCTCTAACTTCGCTTTTCTTGGTTTTCCTCCGCTCTAACTTGGCTTTTCTTGGTTTT
>NW_015440048.1:0-9714 GCF_001577835.2 Coturnix japonica | reverse complement strand
CTGTAAAATAGCTTTTCTTGATTTTCCTCCTCTCTGACCCCGCTTTTCTTGGTTTTCCTCCGCTCTAACCCCACTTTTCTTAGTTTTCCTCCACTCTCACCACGCTTTTCTTGGTTTTCCTCCAATCAAACCCCGCTTTTCTTGGTTTTTCTCAGCTCTGACCCCGCTTTTCTTGATTTTCCTTTGCTCTAACCTTGTTTTCCTGGTTTTCCTTTGCTCTAACATCGATTTTCTTGTTTTCCTCATCTCTAATCTCACTTTTCTTGGTTTTCCTCTGCTGTAACATAGCTTTTCTTGATTTTCCTCCTCTCTGACCCCGCTTTTCTTGGTTTTCCTTCGCTCAAAGCCCGCTTTTCTTGGTTGTCCTCCGCTCTGACCCCGTTTTTCTTGATTTTCCTCCGCTCTAACCTTGTTTTCTTGGTTTTCCTCCGCTCTAACTTCGTTTTCCTTGGTTTTCCTCCGTGCTAACTTCACTTTTCCTGGTTTTCCTCCGCTCTAACCCCGCTTTTCTTGGTTTTCATCCGCTCTAACCCCGTCTTTCTTTGTTTTCCTCCGCTCTAGCTTCGCTATTCTTCGTTTTCCTCCGCTCTATCCCCGCTTTTCTTGGTTTTCCTCCGCTCTCACCCCGCTTTTCTTGGTTTTCCTCCGCTCTAACCCCGCTTTTCTTTGTTTTCCTTTGCTCTATCCTCGCTTTTCTTGGTTTTCCTCCTCTCTAACTTCGCTTTTCTTGGTTTTCCTCTGCTCTATCCCCGCTTTTCTTGGTTTTCCTCCGCTCTAACTTCGCTTTTCTTGGTTTTCCTCCGCTCTAACTTCGCTTTTCTTGGTTTTCCTCCGCTCTAACCCCGCTTTTCTTGGTTTTCCTCTGCTCTATCCTCGCTTTTCTTGGTTTTCCTCCGCTCTAACTTCGCTTTTCTTGGTTTTCCTCCGCTACAACTTTGTTTTTCTTGGTTTTCCTCCGCTCTAACCCCGCTTTTCTTGGTTTTCCTCTGCTCTAACTTGGCTTTTCTTGGTTTTCCTGCGCTCTAACCCCATTTTTCTTGGTTTTCCTCCGCTCTAAGCCCGCTTTTCTTGTTTTTTCTCCGCTCTAACTTCGCTTTTCTTGGATTTCCCCCACTCTATCCCAGCTTTTCTTGATTTTCCTATGCTCGAACCTTGTTTTCTTGGTTTTCTTCCGCTCTAACCCCGCTTTTCTTGGATTTCATCCATCCTAACCCCACTTGTCTTGGTTTTTCTCCGCTCTAACTTCGCTTTTCTTGCTTTTCCTCCACGCTGACCCTGCTTTTCTAGGTTTTACTCAAATCTAACCTCTTTTCTTGGTTTTCCTTCTCTCTAACCCCGCTTTTCTTGGTTTTCCATGCTCTAAGCCCGCTTTTCTTAGTTGTCCTTTGCTCTAACTTCGATTTTCTTGGATTTCCTCCGCTCTATCCTCGCTTTTCTTGGTTTTTATCTGCTGTAACGTCTCTTTTCTTGGTTTATCTCCGCTCTGACCCCGTTTTTCTAGGTTTTCCTCCGCTCCAACTTCGCTTTTCTTGGTTTTCCTCTGCTCTATCCTCGCTTTTCTTGGTTTTCCTTAGCTCTAAATTCTCTTTTCTTGGTTTAACTCCGCACCAACTTTGCTTTTCTTGGTTTACCTCCGCTCTAACCCCGTTTTTCTTGGTTTTCCTCAGCTCTAACTTGGCTTTTCTTGGTTTTCCTGCTCTCTAACCCCATTTCTCTTGGTTTTCCTCCTCTCTTAGCTTACTTTTCTTGTTTTTCATCTGATCTAACTTCGCTTCTCTTGGATTTCCTCCCCTCTAGCCCAGCTTTTCTTGACTTTACTCTGCGCTAACCTTGTTTTTTTGGTTTTCCTCCGCTCTAACCATGGATTTTCATGGAAAACCATGAAATTCGGGGTTAGAGTGGAGCAAAGCCAAGAAAAGCGGGTTTGGAGCGGAGGAAAACCAAGAAAAACGGGGTTAGAGAGGAGAAAACTAAAAAAACAAGGTTAGCGCAGAGTAAAATTAAGAAAAGCTGGGCTAGAGCGGAGGAAAACCAAGTAAAGTAGGGATACAGCAGAGGAAAACCATGATAAGCGGGGTTAGAGCGGAGGATAACCAAGAAAAGCGGGGTTGGAGAAGAGGAAAACCAAGAAAAGCTGACTTAGAGCGGAGGAAAACCAAGAAAAGCTAAGTTAGAGCAGAGGAAAACCAAGAAAAGCGGGGTTAGAGCGGAGGAAAACCAAGAAAAGCGGGGTTAGTGTGAGGAAAACCAAGGGGAACTATAAAGTAGAGCGAGGAAAATCCAAGAAAAAGCGGGGTTAGCGTGAGAAAACCAAGAGAGCGAAGTTAGAGCGGAGGAAAACCAAGAAAAAGTAGGGTTACAGCAGAGGAAAAACCATGGAAAAGCGGGTCTTAGAGTGGAGGAAACCAAGAAAAGCAGGGTTGGAGCAGAGAAACCAAAGAAACGGTGGTTAGAGAGGTGAAAACCAAAAAGCCGAGTTAGAGCGAGTAAAAATCAAGAAAAGCTGGGCTAGAGTGGAGGAAACAAGAGAAAAAGTGTTAGGTTTTCAGCAGAAGAAAACCATGAAAAGAGGGGTTAGAAGCGGACGAAAACCCAAGAGAAAAGCGAGTGGAGCTGAAGAAACCGAGGAAAAGCATGGGTTTAGAGCGAAGGAAGAAAACCGAAGGATACGCTATTGTTATAGCAGAGGAAAACCAAAAAGCGAAGTGAAGTGGAGGGAAAACATGAAAAGCGGGTACTGTGGAGAAAACTAAGAAAAGCGGGTTGGAGCGGAGGGAAAACTAAGAAAAAGCAAGGTAGAGACAAGGGAAAAACCAAGAAAGCCAAGTTAGCGCAAAGGAAAAGCTAAGAAAAACGGGGGTAGAGTGCAGGAAACCAAGAAAACCAAGTTTAGAGCAAAGGAAAACCAAGGAAAAGCGAGAGTTAGAGTGGAGGTAAACCAAGAAAAGGCAAGGCTAGTTGTAGAGGAAAACAAGGAAAATGAAGTTAGATAGAGCGGAGGAAAAACTAAGAAAAGCGGGTTAGAGCAGAGGAAAACCAAGAGAGGCGAAGTTTGAGCGGAGGAAATCCAAGGAAAAGTAGGTTACGCAGAAGGAAAACCATTGAAAAGCGGGTTGAGTGGAGGAAAAAGACCAAGAAAAGCGGGGGTTGGAAGCAGAGGAAAACCAAGGGAGAAAAAACGGCGGTTAGAGAGGCGGAAAACCAAAAAGCAAGGGTTATAGAGCAGAGTAAAATCAAAGAAAAAGCTGGGCTAGAGTGGAGGAAAACAAAAGAAAGTGATGGTTACAGCAGGAGAAAACCATTGAAAAGAGGGTTAGAGCGGAAGAAAACCAAGAAAGCGGGGGTGGAGCTGAAGAAAACCGAGAAAAAGCGGGTTAAGACTGAAGAAAAACCAAAGAACGCTATTGTTATAGCAGAGGGAAAACCAAGTATAACGAAGTTAGAGTGGAGGAAAACCAGGTTGAAAAGCGGGTTATTAGTGTGAGGAAAAACAAGAAAAGCGGGTTGGAGCGGGGAAACTAAGAAAAGGAAAAGGTCTAGAGCGGAAGGAAAACCAAGAAAAGCTAAGTTAGAGCAGAGTAAAAAACCAAGAAAAGCGAAGTTAGAGCGGAGGGAAAACCAAGAAAGCAAGGTTAGTGTGGAGGGAAAACCAAGAAAATGAAATTAGAGCGGAGGAAAACTAAGAAAAGCGGCGGTTAGAGCAGGTGAAACCAAGAGAGGCGAATTAAGCTTAGAGCGGAGGAAAACCATGAAAAGCCGGGTTAGAGTGGAGGGGAAAACCATGAAAAGCGGTGTGGGAGCAGAGGAAAAACCCAAGAAAAACGGGTGCTTAGATAGGCGAAACCAAAAAAACAAGGTATAGAGACAGAATTTAAATCAAGAAAAGCTTGGCTAATTGGAGGAAAACCAAGAAAAGTAGTGGTTACAGCAGAGGAAAACCATGAAAAGGCGCGGGTTTAGTGTGGAGGAAAACCAAGGAAACATAAAGTTTAGAGCGGTAGGAAATCCTAAAAGAAAGCGGGTCTAGAGCGTAGGAAAACAAGATAGGCGAAGTTAAAGCGGAGAAAACCAAGGAAAAGTAGGTTTTACAGCGGAGGGAAAACCATGAAAGCGGGTTGAGAGTGGAGCAAAAACCAAGAAAGCGGGTTGGAGCAGGAGGAAAACAAGAAAAAAAAGGTTAGAGAGGAGGAAAAACCAAAAAACGCAAGGTTTAGAGCAGAGGTTAAATCAAGAAATTGCTGGGCTAGATTGGAGGAAAACCAAGAAAAGTAGGTTACAGCCAGAGGGGAAAAACATGAAAAGAGAGGTTTAGAGTGGAGGAAAACAAGAAAAGCAAGTTTGGAGCTGAAGGGAAAAACGGAGGAAGGAGAAAACCTGGGTTAAGCGGAGTAAAACCAAGAAAAGCTAATTTAGGGCGGAGAGGAAAAACGAAGACAAGCGGAAGGTTAGAAATTATATGAAATCCAAGGAAAAGCAGGAGGGATAGAGTAGATGAAAACCAGGAAAACGGTGGGTTGGAGCGGAGGGAAACAGAAAAACAAGGTAGGTCCAGGAAACAAAAAAGAAACAGGTTAGCAGCGTAGTAAAATCCAAGAAAAGCTGGCGTTAGAGTGGAGGAAAAGCCAAGGAAAAGTAGAGTTACAGCAGAGGAAAACCATGAACAAGCGTGGGTTAGGCGGAGGGAAAAACAAGAAAAAGCGGGCTTGGAGAGAGGAAAACAGAGAAAAGCTGTGGTTAGAGCGGAGGAAAAGACAAGATAAGCTAAGTTAAGAGCAGAGGAAACCAGAAAAGCGAAGTTTCTGATGCGGAGGAACCAAGAATAAGCCGAAGGTTAGTGTCGGAGGGAAAAAACAAGAAAATAAGTTAGTAGCGAGGAAAACTAAGAAAGCGGACGGTTAGAGCGGAGGAAAACCAAGAGGGCGATTTTCTAAGATGGAGGAAAAAGCCAAGAAAAGTAGGTTACAGCAGAGGAAAACCATGAAAGCGGGGTGTTAAGTGGATGGAAAACCAAGAAAACATGGTTAGAGGGAGGAAAACTAAGAAAAGCGAGGTTAGAGGCGGGAGGAAAACAAAAGAAAGCGAGATATAGAGCGGAGGAAAACCAAAAAAGAGGTTAGCGGAGGAAAACAAAGAAAAGCGACGGCAGAGGGACAAAACCAAGAAAGCGAGGTTAGAGCGGAGGAAAACAAGAAAAAGTGAAATTAGCACGGAGGAAAACGAAGAAGTGGGTTCGAGTGGGAGGAAGCCAATAAACGGGGTTAGAGCGGAGAATAAAACCAAGAAAAGAGAATTTATGACCACAGGAAAACCAAGATAAGCAAGGATAGAGCAGAGGAAAACAAGGAAAAAGCGGGGTTGGAGACTGAGGAAAAACGAGAAAAGCTCGTGTTAGAGCGTAGGAAAACCATGTAAAAACTTAAGATAAGCGGAGAAAGAAAAGAAAAACCAAGAAATGGGTTAGAATGGAAGAAGTCCAAGAAAGCGGTTAGAGTGGGTGAAAACCACTGGAAAAAGCAGGGTTGGAACGGAGGAAAACCAAGAAAAACGGGGTTTTTAGAGAGTAGGAAAACCAAAAAACAAGGTTGAGCAGAGTAAAATCAAGAAAAGCTGGCTTAGAGTGGACGAAAAAACCAAGAAAAGTAGGGTTTACAGCAGAGGAAAAACCATGAAAAGAAGAGGTTAGAGGGAGGGAAAACATGAAAAGCGGGGGTAAGGTGGAGGAAAACTAAGATAAGCGGGAGTCTGGAGCGGAGGAAAACTAAGAAAAGCAAGGTTAGAGCGGAGGAAAACCAAGAAAAGCTAAGTTAGAGCAGAGGAAATTCCAAGAAAAGTTGAAGTTACGAGCGGGAGGAAAACCAAGAAAAGCAAAGTTACGTGTGGAGGAAAAACCAAGGAAAATGAAGTTAAGCGGAGGAAACTAAGAAAAGCGGGTTAGAGCGGAGGAAAACCCAAGAGAGGCGAAATTTCAGAGCAGAGGAAAACCATTGAAAAGCGGGCTAGAGTGGAGTAAAACCCAGAATAGCGAGGTTGGAGCAGAGAAAACCAAGAAAAAAAACGGGTTAGAAGAGGCGGAAAACCAAAAAAACAAGTTAGAGCAGAGTTAATCAAGAAAAGCTTGGCTAGATTAGAGGAAAACCAAGAAGAAAAGTGGCGTTACAGCAGACGGAAAACCGATGAAAAGCGGGGCGGTTAGAGCGGAGGAAACAAGGAAAAGCGGGTTAGTGTGGAGGAAAAACCAAGGAACATAAAGTTAGAGCGGAGGAAATCCAAGAAAAGCGGGTTAGAGCGGAGGAAAACCAAGAGAGGCGAAGTTAAAGCGGCAGGAAACAAGAAAAGCTAGTTACAGCAGAGGAAAACCATGAAAAGCGGTGGTTAGAGTGGAGCCAAACAAGGAAAAAGCTGGAGTTGGAGCAGAGGGAAAACCAAGAAAAAAGGTGTTAGGAGGAGAAAACCAAAAAAAAAACAAGGTAGAGCAGTGATAAACAAGAAATGCTGGGCTAGAGTGGAGAAACCAAGAAAAGTAGTGTTACAGCAGAGGAAAAAACCATGAAAAGAGAGGTAGTAGTGGAGGAAAAACAAGAAAAGCAAGGTTTGAGAGCTGAAGAAACGGAAGCAAGGAAAAGCTGGGTTAGAGCGGAGGAAACAAAGATAAGCAATGTTTATAGCAGTAGAAAACAAGAAAGCAAGTTAGAGCGGAGGAAAAAACCAATGAAAAGCGGGGTTTAGGTGAGGAAAACTAAGAAAGCAGGGTTGGAGCGAGGGAAATCTAAGAAAGCAAGGTTAGAGTAAGGAAAAAAACCGAAGAAAAGCTAATTTAGAGCGGAGAAAAAAACGAAGACAAGCGGGTTGAATGGATGAAATCCAGAAAAAGCGGTTAGAGTAGATGAAACCAAGTTAAAGCGGTTTGGAGCGGAGGAAACAAGAAAAACGGTTTGCTAGGAGCGGAGGAAACAAAGAAAAGCTTATGTTACAAGTTATAGGAAAACCAAGAAAAAGTGGGGTTTAGAGCGGAGGAAAACCATGAAAAGCGGGTTAAATCGGAGGGAAAACCAAGAAAAGCGGGGTCAGAGATGAGGAAAATATAAGAAAAAGCTACGTTACAGCAAAGAAACCAAGAAAAGTGAGAACTAGAGATGAGGAAAACCAAGAAAACGATGTTAGAGCGGAGAACAAGAAAACAAGGTTTTTAGAGCGGAAGGAAAATCAAGAAAAGCGGGGTCAGAGCTGAGAAAAACCAAGAAAAAAGCGGTTGTTAGAGCCAGAGGAAAACAACAGAAAAGGCGGGGGCTCAGAGTGGACAGAAAACCTAGAAAAGAGTTAGAGCGGAGGAAAACCAAGAAAGTGAAGTAAGTCATGGAGGAAACCAAAAAAGTGAACGTAAGCACGGAGGAAAACCAAGAAAAGTGGTGTTGTTTAGAGCGGAAGGAAAAACCAAGGAAAGCAGGGCTTAGACGGAGAAAACCAGAAAAGAGAATTTAGAGCACAGGAAAACAAAGAATAAGCGGGGATAGAAGCGGAGGAAAACGAAGAAAAGCAGGTTTGGAGCTGAGGAAAACCGAGAAAAAGCATGGGTTTGAGCGCAGGAAAACGAAGAAAGCAGGTTTAGAACAGAGGAAAACCAAACAAGAGTGAAGTTTAAGAGCGGGAGGAAAACCAAAGAAAAGCAGTTAGAGCAGAGGAAAACAAAGAAAAGGGGTGTTAGAGGGAGAAAATCCAAGAAAAGCGGTGGATTAGATCGGCGGGAAACAAAGAAAAGCGAAGTTTTAGAGCGGAGGAAACAAAGAAAAAGCGGGGCTGGGCGGAGGAAAACAAGAAAACGGGGTAGAGCGGAGGAAAAACCAAGAAAACGGGGTATAGAGCAAAGGAAATCCACCAAGAAAAGAGAAGTTAAAGCGGAGGGAAATCCAAGAAAAGCGGGGTTTTAGAGCGGAAGGGAAAATCAAGAGACAGAAGCGGGGTTAGAGCGGAGGAAACCAAAGAAAAGCGGGTTGAGCAGAGGAAAACCAAAGAAAAGCGGGGTTAGAGCGGAGGAAAACCAAGAAAAGTGAGGTTAGAGCGGAGGAAAAACCAAAAAGGGGAAAAGGCGGAGGAAAACCAAAGAAAAGCAGGGTTAGAGCGGAGGAAAACAAAGAGAAAAAGAAGATTAGAGAGATTAAAACTGAGAAAAGCACGTTTAGAGCAGCGAGAAGAAATCCGAGAAAAGCATGGTTTAGAGTGGAGAAAAGGACCATGCAAAGCTGGTTAGAGTTGAGAATAACCAAGAAAATCAGGTAGTGCGGAGGAAACAAGAAAAGAGGGTTAGTGCGGAGGAAAACCAAGAAAAGCGGAGTTAGAGCAAAGGAAAGCCAAGAAAAAAGCGGTGTTAGGAGCGGAGGAAAACCAAGAAGGAAACGGGGTTAGAGCGGAGAAAAACCAAGAAAAATCGGGGATAGATAGGGAGAAAACCAAGGAAAGCGGGGTTAGAGCGAGAAAAACCAAGAAAAGCGGGTTGAGAGCGGAGGAAAAACTAAGAAAAAACGGGAAAAAGCGAGGAAAACCAAGAAAATCGGGGTTAGAGCGGAGGAAAAGCATGAAAATTTGGTTTAGAGCGGAGGAAAACGAAGAATAGCGGGTCTGACGGAGGAAAATCCCAAGAAAATCAAGCTTAGAGCTGGAGGAAAAGCAAGAAAGCGGGGTTAGATTGAGGAAAAACAAAAAAAGTAAAGTTAGAGCGGAGGAAAAGCAAGAAAAAGCGGGTTAGAATGAGACGGAAAACCAAGAAAAGTAATTAGAGGCGGTCAGGAAAAGAAAAGAAAAAGTGAAGTAGAGGTGAGGGAAAAACCAAGAGAAAGCGGGTTAGTGTGGAGGAGAACCAAGAAAACGGGGTTAGTGCGGAGGAAAACCAAGGAACATAAAGTGTAGAGCGGAGGAAATCCAAGAAAAGCGGGGTTAGAGCGGAGAAAACGAAGGAGAGGCGAAGTTAAAGCGGAGGAAAAACAAGAAAAGTAGGGTTTAAGCAGAGTGAAACCATGAAAAGCGGGGTTTAGAGTGGAGGAAAAAAACCAAGAAAAGCGGGGTGGAGCAGATGTGAAAACCAAGAAAAACGGGGTTAGAGAGGCGGAAAACCAAAAAAGCAGGTTAGAGCAGGTAAAATCAAGGAAAGCTGGGCTAGAGTGAGAGAAAACAAAACGAAAGTAGGGTTACAGCAGAAAAAAACCATGAAAGAGGGGTCGATAGAGCGGACGAAAAACCAAAGAAAAAAAAGGGGCGGGGGTGAGCTGGGAAGAAAACGAGAAAAGCTGGGTTAGAGCGGAAGAAACCAAGATACCATAATTCTTATAGCAGAGGAAAAACAAGAAAAGCGAAGTTAGAGTGGAGGAAAACATGAAAAAGCGGGTTAGTGTGGAGGAAAACTAAGAAAAACGGGTTGGAGCGGAGGAAAAACTAAGAAAAAAGCAAGGGTTTAGAGCTTTAAGGAAAAACCAGAAAAAAAAAAGCTAATTTTTAGAGCGGAGGGGGAAAAAAAAAAACGAAAAAAGGGACCAAGGCGGGGGTTAGGGAAAAATGGATTTTTTTTGAAAAAAAAATCCCAAAAGGGGGGAAAAAAACGGGGGTTAGGAAGTTAGGAGTTGGGAAAAAAAAAAAAAAAACCAAAAAAAAAAAAGGGGGAAAAAAAAAAAAAAAAAAAAAAAAAAAAAAAAAAAAAAAAAAAAAAAACCCGGGGTTGAGCATCTT
>NW_015440047.1:28366-32875 GCF_001577835.2 Coturnix japonica | reverse complement strand
TATCCCCCTATAGACACCCCCAGGGACCCCATATCCCCGCCATACCCCCCATATACCGCCCAACTACCTCTTATATCCCCATATCCCCCCACTAGATATTTCCCCATATCATCCCCCAAAATCCCCATCAACCACGCCCATAGACCCCCCCAGACCCCATTATATCCCCCATTAACCCACATGATATCCCCCATTATCCCCCTAGTAGACACACCCCCCAGACCCATATCCCCCCATAACCCCCTATATAGACACCCCCAGACCCCATCTATCCCCCATATCCCCCCATATATCCCCAATTACCTCATATATCCCCATATCCCTCCATATATCCCCACATTATCCCACCCCATACCCATCAATATCCCCCATAAATACCCCCAATTTCATAACCCCCATACCCCCTATATCCCCCCATATTCCCCCATAACAACACACCCCTATTACCCCCCCCCCCCCCCCCCCGCATATAAACCCCTCCTCACCTCCGGGTACCGCCCCGACCAACCATCATGGCGACCACCACACACCACCATCCCCCTTAAGGGGGGGGTCCCATCCCCGTCCATGTCCACTAATACGGGGGGTCCCATCCCCCTTATTGGTGGGGTCTACCTTCTCCTGCTTCCTCCTCCCCCTCCCTCCCATGGCGGCTCTGAGCGCTCCATCCCGTTCAGGCCGCGCCACCTGGGCCTTAAGCCCCGCCCGACTTTTCCCCACCCAGCCACGCACCACACCTCGCCTCAAGCCACGCCCACTCCCATTGATGACATGGATAGCCACCGCCCATTAATGCTACCTGAGCCGCGCGTGCCCCGCCCACTTTGCCCTTTATATGGTGGCTAAGCACGCCCACTGCCATATATGGAAGCACCTTGAAAGCCACGTCAATGGAGCAGCCCACGCCCACTGCGTGCTTGGGATCCGCTCCTAGGCCACGCCCACTTCCTTTATGAAATCAAGCCACGCCCCTCTTGTAATGAAGCACCCCATAGATCCCCCGACCTATGGGGCCGCCCCATAGGTCTCCTTTACCCTATAGGCCGCCACATAGCCCACAAATAGTCCCTATAAGTACGTCCCATGGCCCCATATCCCCTATAGGCCGCCCAAACCCATATCCCTATAGGGCCACCCCATAGAGCCCCATATCCCCTATAGGGCCACGCCCAGTAGACCCCATACCCTATAGGCCGCTTTGACCTATAAGCGGCGCCCCATTCCCCTATAGGGCCGACCCCATAGACCCGCATATCCCCTATAGGGCCCACCCCATAGCACCCAATCCACCTACGGCCGCCCATATTCCCTATTAAGCACCCCTATACCCCCCAACTCCTATCTATCTGAGGACCCGCCCAATAGTTCCCTATACCCCCCCTCCCCTTAAGAGCGCCACTCCCATATACACCCCTTATACCACCACTTCCCTGAGGGCCACCCCATAGCACCCCAGCACCTCATAGCCGCCCCAATAGCCCCCCATAGACACCCTACACCCTATATGGCCGCCCATAGCATCACCCTATACCCACCCTCCCCTATAAGGCCGCCCCATAGCTCCCATACTCCCCCGCTGCCCCCCAATAGACCATCCAAGCACCCCTATACCCCCCACGTCCCCTATAGGGCCGCCCCACATGGCCCTATAGCTCCCCTATCACCCCCCCATCCCCTATATGGCCGCCCCACAGCTGCTCTATACCCCCCCATCCCCTATAGGGCCGCCCCATAGCTCCCCTATAGGGCCGTCCCATAGCTCCCCTATAAAGCTGCCCCATAGCTCCTCTATAGCTCCCCTATACCCCCCCTCCCCTATATGGCCGCCCCATAGCTCCCCTATAGGGCTGCCCCATAACTTCCCTATACCCCCCCCATCCCCCCACAGGGCCGCCCTATAGCACCCCCATCCCCCTATATGGCCGCCCCATAGCTCCCCTATACCCCCCCACTCCCCTATAGGGCTGTCCCATAGCTCCCCTATAGGGCCGCCCCATAGCTCCCCTATAGGGCCGCCCCATAGCTCCCCTATACCCCCCCACTCCCCTATAGGGCTGTCCCATAGCTCCCCTATAGGGCCGCCCCATAGCTCCCCTATACCCCCCATCCCCTATATGGCCGCCCCATAGCTCCCCTATAAGGCCGCCCCATAGCTCCCCTATAGGGCCACCCCACAGCTCCCCTATACCCCACCTCCCCTATAGGGCCACCCCATAGCTCCCCTATAGGGCTGTCCCATAGCTCCCCTATAGGGCCGCCCCATAGCTCCCCTATAGGGCTGCCCCATAGCTCCCCTATCCCCTATGGCCGCCCCACAGGCCCTATATCTTTACCCTGAGTCAGCGGCCCCACAGCCCCACCCGGCCCCACAGCAGCTCATTAACTCCTCACTAATTAACCCATGACGGGAAGTGCCTCATTAAGGCCTTAATTAACACATCCGGGTCCCACCCCATTGACCCCATAGATCCCATGTGTCACCCCAAGGCTTTATTGGGGGGGGTAAATCCGGAACGGGGCGACACCGTGTTGTTTTGGGGTTAAAAAGGGGAGAATTGGGCAATCTGGAGTAAAAAAGGGCTATTTTGAGGGTCAGTAGGGTCGCTCACGGCGGTCCTGTCGGTGGTCGCCCCTATGGAGAGAAAAATAGGCATTAATAGGATCCCAAATAGGGCTTTTTTAGCCCCAAAATCAACACAATAAAACGACCCAAAATTGGGGTTTTTGGACCCCAAATTGGGGTTTTTGGACCCAAAACTGGGGGGGTTGGACCCAAAATTGGGGCTTTTGGTCCCAAAATTGGGGGGTATGGCCCCAAAATTGGGCTTTTTGGTCCCAAAATTGGGGTTTTTGGACCCAAAATTGGGAGAAACATAAGAGATAACACCAATTAAATGGGTCCCACCCAAAAATACAAAACCCCCTTTTCCAAACCATTTTATTTTTTATGGGGAGGTTTTACCCAATAAAAACCTCCAAATTTTCTTATATATTATGCGGTCCAAATAAGAACCCTACAAATTTTTGTACAGATTATCTCCGAGGAGAGCCGAACACACGTTAAAACCCTTTAGTGTTTTTGGGAGATCCGAAAAACCTTTTCATACCATAGAACTTAATATTGGGAACCCAAAAAAAAGCTACCAATTTGTGGGGGCACAAAAAAACATCTGCACTCACTTCAAAATCTAGTTTTGAGTTTAAACCCCCTCAACATTTTGAGGTCCCAAAGAAGAGCCCCAAATAATATTTGGGGAACCAAAACCACTAGATGTTTTGGGGTCCGAGAAACAGCCCAATTTCGGGTCCAAAACACACCAGTTTGTTTGGTCCTAAACTCTCCCGCTCATCGTTTCTTTGGGTCCAAAACCCTCTCAAAATTTTCGGGGTCCAAAGCGACAGGCCTCCAAATTTATTGCGAGGTCAAAAGCACTCCAAAATTCTGGGAGCAGCAGAGCCCCACCGCAGTTTTATGGAGATCCAAAAAAACCCAATTTTAGAGAATCCAAGAGAGAACGCCAATATTGGAAGTTAGGCTTAAAAACTCACCAATGCTAGGCAGACACGAAACTCTCGACAAGCTATATGAGGGACCAGGACCAACCGTCAATTTTGGGAGCCAAATAAGCGCGAAGTTGCGCCTCCTAAGAAAAAGAGGAAATCAATTATCAATGAGGCATAAACCCTTCGAATTCAAAGGAGGAACCCAAGAAAAGCAGCTAATTTACTGAAGATCCAAAAACCCCAGTTGTGCAAGAGGTCGGAAAATCCACAGTTATGGTTGCAAAAACCCTACGAGAGATCTTTTGGTCCACAAAACACCAATTCAATGAGAGTCTTAAAAACCCAAATTTTTGGAGACTGAACACTCCCGACATATCTCTTTGCGGATACCAAGAACCGTCAATTTTGGGTCCAAATGCCTCCAATCTATGTCTCTAAAGCCCTCAATTTTGGGGCTCCCAAAACCCCAATTCTTGGGTGCCAAAGACCCTATTTTGGGTCCAAAAACCCGCCATTCTTGAGTCCAAAGCGATTCAATTATTGGTTGCCAAAATCGCGCCAATTTCTTGGGACCAAAAACCCCCATTATGGGTCAAAAAACCACACTTTGAGTCTTAAACCCTCAAGTTTTGGGTCAAAGAAGCAAGTTTTGGGGCCATCAGCCCCAAATATAGATGTGGAGCAAATAGAGCTCGCCAAGCAGATGCGGTGAGGTCCAAGCTCCGCAAGCCGTTAGGTGCGACAGACTGAACATGCGAAATTTATGGGTCCATAAAAAACAACACCAACTATGGGCGCATACCCCAATTTTGGGCCATCCAAAAAGCCAGCCCAAATTGGGGCAAACAATTTGGTCCAAAAACAATCGATCAATTTTGGGTCCAAAAAACCGCCAATTCTGGGTCCAAAAACCCCAATTTTGGAGTCTTAAGAAGCCCTCAATTTTGGGTGCCACAAAACACCGAATTTTTGGAACCCTAAAAATGCATGATTTTGGACAAAAAG
>NW_015440047.1:22933-28092 GCF_001577835.2 Coturnix japonica | reverse complement strand
GACCCAAAATTGGGGCATTTGGACCCAAAATTGAGGTTTCTGGTCCCAAAAATTGGAGGGTTCAGTCTCAAAATTGGGGTTTTTAGACCCATAATAGGGGTTTTTGGACCCAAAATTGAGGGTTTTGGCCTCAAAACTGGGGTTTTTGGACCCAAAATTGGGGCTTTTTGGACCCAAAATTGAGGTTTCTGGTCCCAAAAATTGGAGGGTTCAGTCTCAAAATTGGGGTTTTTAGACCCAAAACTGGGTTTTTTGGACCCAAAATTGAGGGTTTTGGAACCATAACTGGGGATTTTGGACCAAAAACTGGGGTTTTTGGACCCAAAATTGGGGCTTTTGGACCCAAAATTGAGGGTTTTGGCCTCAAAATTGGGGTTTTTGGACCCAAAATTGGGGTTTTTGGACCCAAAATTGAGGGTTTAAGACCCAAAATTGAGGTTTCTGGTCCCAAAACTGGAGGTTTCAGTCTCAAAATTGGGGTTTTTAGACCCATAATTGGGGTTTTTGGACCCAAAATTGAGGGTTTGGGGTGTTTCCTATAGACCCAAATCTGCCGTTTCTGACCCCAAAAATGGTCTCATGGTTAAGGACCCCAATTGTGGCTCCTATAGACCCCAATGTTCTCCCCCATCCCATAAGGGACTCAAGGCCTTTAAAATGCCCCAAATTTGCCATTTCTTACCCCAAAAATGGCCAGTTTCATTGTAAAGGACCCCAATAGTGGCTCCTATGGACCCCCAGCCCCCATCCCATATAAGGACCCCAATTGTGGCTCCTATAGACCCCAATGTTCTCCCCCATCCCATAAGGGACTCAAGGCCCTTTAAAAATGCCCCAAATCTTCCATTTCTTACCCCAAAAATGGCCAGTTTCATTGTAAAGGACCCCAATAGTGGCTCCTATGGACCCTAATGTGCTCCCCCATCCCATACAAGGACCCCAATTGTGGCTCCTATAGACCCCAATGTTCTCCCCCATCCCATAAGGGACTCAAGGCCCTTTAAAAATGCCCCAAATCTGCCATTTCTTACCCCAAAAATGGCCAGTTTCACTGTAAAGGACCCCAATTGTGGCTCCTATGGACCCCCAGCCCCCAGCCCATATAAGGACCCCAATTGTGGCTCCTATAGACCCCCATGTTCTCCCCCATCCCATAAGGGACTCAAGGCCTTAAAAATGACCCAAATCTGCCATTTCTTACCCCAAAAATGGGCAGCTTCATTGTAAAGGACCCCAATTGTGGCTCCTATGGACCCCCAGCCCATATAAGGACCCCAATTGTGGCTCCTATAGACCCCAATGTTCTCCCCCATCCCATAAGGGACTCAAGGCCCTTAAAAATGACCCAAATCTGCCATTTCTTACCCCAAAAATGGCCAGTTTCATTGTAAAGGACCCCAATAGTGGCTCCTATGGACCCCCATCCCATATAAGGACCCCAATAGTGGCTCCTATAGACCCCAATGTTCTCCCCCATCCCACAAGGGACTCAAGGCCCTTTAAAAATGACCCAAATCTTCCATTTCTTACCCCAAAAATGGGCAGGTTTATGGTTAAGGACCCCAATAGTGGCTCCTATAGACCCCCAGCCCCCAGCCCATACAAGGACCCCAATTGTGGCTCCTATAGACCCCAATGTGCTCCCCCATCCCATAAGGGGACTCAAGGCCCCTTAAAAATGCCCCAAATCTGCCATTTCTTACCCCAAAAATGGCCAGTTTCATCATTAAGGACCCCAATAGTGGCTCCTATGGACCCCCAGCCCCCATCCCATATAAGGACCCCAATTGTGGCTCCTATAGACCCCCATGTTCTCCCCCATCCCATAAGGGACTCAAAGCCTTTAAAAATGCCCCAAATCTGCCATTTCTTACCCCAAAAATGGGCAGCTTCATTGTAAAGGACCCCAATAGTGGCTCCTATAGACCCCCAGCCCCCAGCCCATACAAGGACCCCAATTGTGGCTCCTATAGACCCCAATGTTCTCCCCCATCCCATAAGGGACTCAAGGCCCTTAAAAATGACCCAAATCTGCCATTTCTGACCCCAAAAATGGCCAGTTTCATCATTAAGGACCCCAATTGTGGCTCCTATGGACCCCCATCCCATATAAGGACCCCAATAGTGGCTCCTATAGACCCCCATCCCATATAAGGACCCCAATTGTGGCTCCTATAGACCCCAATGTTCTCCCCCATCCCATAAGGGACTCAAGGCCTTAAAAAATGCCCCAAATCTGCCATTTCTGACCCCAAAATGGCTCCTTACCTGGAGTCCATCTTGCCAGGCCCGAATCCCCCCCGGTCTCCTCCTCTTCCTCCCCTGAAGTTCCCTCGTTCTCCTCCTCCTCTTCCTCCTCTGAAGCCCCCCCTGTCGAACCCCCCGCGACCACCGCGACGCTCCTCAAAGCCCCCACCTCCTCCTGTGGGAACAAGGACAAAATTGGGGGAAAATAAGGCAAAAATGGGCAAAATCGGGGCCAAAAGGGGGGAATAAGGCCCTAAATGGGGCTGAATGGGGTTTTTTGGGGGTAAAAAGGCCCAAATTGGGGCCTGTCGAACCCCCCGCGACGCTCCTCAAAGCCCCCACCTCCTCCTGTGGGAATAAGGAGAAAATTGGGGCAAAATGGGGCAAAAATGGGCAAAAATGGGGGAATAAGGCCCTAAAGGGGGGCTGAATGGGGTTTTGGGGGGGGGAAAGACCCCAAATTGGGGCAGTAATGAAGCCAAAATGGGGTTAAATGGCCCCAAAGTGGGCTGAACTGGGGGGGGAATAAGGCACTAAATTGTGGGAAAAAGGGGAAAAGGGGGGCAAATGGACCTAAATTGGGCAAAATGGGAAAAAGGGGCAAAAATTGGGGTTTTATGGGGGGAATAAGGCCTAAAGTGGGTTTTCTGAATGGGGTTTTGGGCGGAAAAGACCCCAAATTGGAAAAAAATGGGGGGAAAAGGCACTAAATTGGGGAAAAATGGGGGGAAAAGGGGGCAAAATTGGACTAAATTGGGGCAAAATGGGAAAAAAGGGGCAAAATTGGGGTTTATGGGTGGGGAGGGGGTCTCAAGGGGGTTTGGGGGAAGAAGACCCAAGTGGGGCAGTATGAAGCCAAAATGGGTAAATGGCCCCAAATTGGGGCTGAATGGGGTTTTTTTGGGGGGTAAAATGGCCCAAATTGGGGGCTGATTGAGGGTTTTTTTTTTTGGTCAAAATGCCCCAAATTGGGTCTGGAAGGGATTTTTTGGGGTCAAAATGCCCCAAATTGGGTCTGGAAGGGATTTTTTGGGGTCAAAATGCCCCAAATTGGAGCTGAATGGGGGGGAATAAGGCCCTAAATTGGTTCTGAATGGGGTTTTAATGGGTAAAATGCCCTAAAATTAAGGTTTTGGGGGTCAAAATGCTCCAAATTGGGGATAAAATGCCCCAAATTGAGTCTGAAAGGGATTTTTTGGGGTTAAAATGCCCCAAATTGGGGTGAATGGGGGGATATAAGGCTCTAAATTGGGGCTGAATGGGGTTTTTGGGGTCAAAATGCCCCAAATTGGGGCTGATTGAGGATTTTTTGGGGTCAAAATGCCCCAAATTGGGGCTGAATGGGGGGGAATAAGGCTCCAAATTGGGGCTGAATGGGGTTTTTGGGGTCAAAATGCCCCAAATTCGGGCCGAATGGGGTTTTTAGTGGGTAAAATGCCCCAGAATTGGTGGGTTTTGGGGTCAAAATGCTCCAAATTGGGGCTAAAATGCTCCAAATTGGGTCTGAAAGGGATTTTTTGGGGTTAAAATGCCCCAAATTGGGGCTGATTGAGGCTTTTTTGGGGTTAAAATGCCCGAAATTGGGGCTGAATGGGGGGAAATAAGGCTCTAAATTGGGGCTGAATGGGGTTTTTGGGGTCAAAATGCTCCAAATTGGGGTTAAAATGCCCCAAATTGGGTCTGATTGAGGCTTTTTTGGGGTTAAAATGCCCCAAATTGGGGCTGATTGAGGTTTTTTTGGGGTTAAAATGCCCCAAATTGGGGTGAATGGGGGGAAATAAGGCTCTAAATTGGGGCTGAATGGGGGGAATAAGGCTCCAAATTGGGGCTGAATGGGGTTTTCGGGGTCAAAATGCCCCAAATTGGGGCTGAATGGGGGGGAATAAGGCTCCAAATTGGGGCTGAATGGGGTTTTTGGGGTTAAAATGCCCCAAATTGGGTCTGAATGGGGTTTTTGGGGTCAAAATGCCCCAAACTGGGGCTGAATGGGGGGAAATAAGGCTCCAAATTGGGGCTGAATGGGGTTTTTGGGGTCAAAATGCCCCAAATTGGGTCTGAATGGGGTTTTTAGTGGGTAAAATGACCCAAAATTGGTGAGTTTTGGGGTCAAAATGCTCCAAATTGGGGCAAAAATGCCCCAAATTGGGTCTGATTTAGGTTTTTTTGGGGTTAAAATGCCCCAAATTTGGGTGAATGGGGGAAAATAAGGCTCTAAATTGGGGCTGAATGGGGGAAATAAGGCTCCAAATTGAGGCTGAATGGGGTTTTTGGGGGTCAAAATGCCCCAAACTGGGGCTGAATGGGGGGGAATAAGGCTCAAAATTGGGGCTGAATGGGGTTTTTAGTGGGTAAAATGCCCCAGAATTGGTGGGTTTTGGGGTCAAAATGCCCCAAATTGGGTCTGAATGGGGTTTTTAGTGGGTAAAATGACCCAAAATTGGGGTTTTGGGGGTAAAAATGCTCCAAATTGGGGTTAAAATGCCCCAAATTGGTGTGTTTTGGGGTCACCATTGGTTCCTAATGTTGTACTTATGGGGTGCTCACACTTACCCATATGGTTCCCCCCTCGTCCTCCTCCGGGGTATTTCCCCCCCCCCATATGGGGTCCTCCAGGTCCATCAGGTTTGGGGGCCTTACATTGGTTACATTCATTCCTCCACGAGAAATTCATATTCTCGCAGGCCCTATTATAATTAATAAGGTTTATTTTAGGTAGAAAAGCCCCTTTTTTCGGTGTTTTTAACCCAAAATGGGGGCACTTACGGGTTGGGGCATTTCCAATCTCCTGCTCTTTGTTGGCCGCCGCCACCGCTGGGGAAACCACCACGACTGGCACCGCCGGAACCAGAACCGAACCCACCGCGACCCATAGGGCCTATGGGACACAGAAACCCCATAGAGATACATGGAGA
>NW_015440047.1:21956-22908 GCF_001577835.2 Coturnix japonica | reverse complement strand
CATGGAGACCCCATAGAGATACATGGAGATACATGGAGACCCCATAGATCCCAATATCCACCCCATAGAGCCCCATAGAAACCCCATAGAGCCCCATATAAATCCCACAGATCCCAATATCCACCCCATAGAGCCCCATATAAACCCCATAGAAACCCCGCAGATCCCAATATCCACCCCATAGAGCCCCATATAAACCCCATAAAGCTCCAAAGAACCCCACAGAGCCCCATATAAACCCCACAGAGCCCCATATAAATCCCACAGAACACCCATAGAGCCCCATATAAACCCCATAGAACCCACATAGAGCCCCATATAAACCCCATAAAGCTCCAAAGAGCCCCATAGAGCCCCATATAAACCCCATAGAGCCCCATATAAACCCCATAGAGCCCCATATAAACCCCATAGAACCCCCATAGAGCCCCATATAAACCCCATAGAGCCCCATATAATCCCACAGATCCCAATATCCACCCCATAGAGCCCCATATAAACCCCACAGATCCCAACATCCACCCCATAGAGCCCCATATAAACCCCATAAAGCTCCAAAGAACCCCATAGAGCCCCATATAAACCCCATAGAAGCCCCATAGAGCCCCATATAAACCCCATAGAACCCCCATAGAGCCCCATATAAACCCCATAAAGCTCCAAAGAACCCCATAGAGCCCCATATAAACCCCATAGAGCCCCATAGAAACCCCATAGAACCCCCATAGAGCCCCATATAATCCCACAGATCCCAATATCCACCCCATAGAGCCCCACAGCCCCGTTTCCTCTCCTCATTTTGGGGTCAAAAAGGGCCGATTTGGGGTTTCTCTGCTCACCTCCCCTCCCTCGTCCTCCTCGTCCCCCACCTCCACCGCGGTTGAAATCAGCCCGTCGGGTGGCAAAGGAAACCTTGATGGGGTTCCCGGAGAATTCCTTGCCTAAAAACATG
>NW_015440047.1:17203-19818 GCF_001577835.2 Coturnix japonica | reverse complement strand
ACACGCTAAGCACACGCTAAGCTCACCTTAATGATCCCGATCTGCTTGAAGTAATCAGCCACCGACTCGATGGTGACATTCTCCCCCAGCCCCTGCACGAAGATGGTGTTGTTGTCCGAGTTGTCCTGCTCACCTATGGGCACAGCTCATTAGCATAATTAATTAACCGTGCTAATTAACACCCCCCTAATTAGCGTCCCTAATCACCCTGCCCATTAGACCCTCAGGAAGTTAATTAACACCCCCCCTCATTAGCTTAATTATTGAGCTTCGCATACAGGAGTACAGACCATTCGCTCTGCCCTTATTATGCTAATAACTCCCCCCTAATTAGCATAATTATTGATTATAATTGACCCTCCCATTCAACACTACAGAGACCATTCGCTCATATGCTAATAACCCCCTCATTATGCTAATAACCCCCTTAATTAGCATAAGAGATCATAACTGACCCATTCAATACTAGAGACCATTCGCTCTCCCCTCATTATGCTAATAGCCCCCCTTATTATGCAAATATCCCCCATATTATGCAAATATCCCCCATATTATGCAAATATCCCCCATATTATGCTAATAACTCCCGAATAATGCTAATAACCCCCCCTTAATTAGCATACCCCCCTATTAATTACCAGGGTCATGCCTCGGCCCTTGGTCCCGTGGTCCTTTCAGCACATGCAAGAAATTAACACACAGCATTAATTAGCATTAATTAACTAATTAGCATAAATTAATAAGGTTGGGGGGAGCGCTGCACACCCCCAGCCCAAACCCTTTAAAATCGCTCCCAATTAACACTAATTAATTAATTAAACCCTCCCCCCCCCCCCCATCTTAATAACCTTAATAACACCCCCCTATAGCCTCATCCCGCACCCCATTTTGGGGTTAAAACCCATCATTTTAGGTCCTGTTTTTAGTTGCCTCCTCACTAGAGGCCGCGATTCCACCTTTTTTTAACCATTTCGGGCCTTTTTTAACCCAAAAAAACCATCCGTTTTTAATCGACACCCATTGGATTCCAAAGCACATCGGGTTCATACACCTTAATGGCACCCAAAGCGTCGCCCTTCGATTTGGGCTTAAATCCCTCAGATTCGGTTCAACCCAAAAACACTCATTTTTTTTGTTCGCTTTTTACTCTTTAACTCATCGTTCACCACCTTCACCGCCCCCGTTTTGGGGTGAAAAACCTTTATTTGCCCATTTTTACTTCACCATTCGGCTCCATTTTAGCGCCTCAGCGCTACCCGACATTGCCCATTTTGGGCTTTTTTTGCCCCAAAACCGCAGCTTTCCGGGCCCATTTTTTTTGCATCGACAAACCACATGCAAACCCTTTCAGTTTTTAACTCGACACCAGCTTTTTCAACCCAAAAAAACCACCTTTTTTTCATCATTTTTTACCCATTTTCGCCTTATTTCTCTGTTCCTTCACACTCAACCGTGGCATATTTTGGGTCTTAATAATAGCATTTTTTGTTTGGTTGGTCCCAAAATACCACTTTTTTCACCCAAATCCGCCGCCACCGTCTCTCATCAGTCAACCGTGCCCTTTTTTAGGCCTTTTTTACCCTTATTTCGGCCTTTTTTTGCCCTTATTTCGGCCTTTTTTTGCCCTTATTTCGGCCTTTTTCAACCCAAAACGCGGCCCCGGCCTTCGGCTGTCGTGAAGAGAATTGGGTTAAATAACAACACCACCAAAAAATAACACTTTTTGGGTCTTATTTTTGACCTGTTTTCGCTCGATTTTGGTTCATTTTGGGTTCAAATGCTGAACTCTTGCCACTTACCACCATAATTTTTGAAGCCACCACGGTCACCACCACTGCAGAGGAAAAATTGAAGAAATGAAGCCTCTTTTTTATGCCTTTTATGCTTTTTTTAAGGGGGGGGGGGGGGTTGTAGTTTTTAAGCTTAAAAATGCACGTTTTTTTTGGGGTCAAATCGGCGTTTTTGAGCAGTTTCCTCCGTCCTGAAGCCCCTCCTTGATGGGTTATTTTGTGTGGGGAGGGCGGCCATTTTGTGGGGGTATTTTGGGGGGGGTTTTGGGGGTCTCCATCCGTCGTTGATGCTCCTCTCGCAGCAGTAAAAGGGGGGGAGGGGGATGGGGGGGATTATAGAGGGGGATGGGGTCCAAAAAATGGGTTAAAAACCCCAAATTGAGCTTTTTTTGGCCGTTCTGAAGAAGCCCCGTGAGGCGCTTGGAGGCTTTTCCATCCCAATAGGCCCCTATGAGGGAGGATCTGGGGCCTACACTGTTTCCCCCCCTTTTCCACATTTTTGGGGTAAAAAACCCCAAATTTGCTCATTTTTTTTCCACCTAATTGGTTATTTGACACTGACTGACCCTGGTTTAAAAAAAAAAAAACAGCCATTTTTGCCCATTTTTGGGGCTTTTTTGGGTTCTTTTCTTGACTTCCCACAAGCTCCACACAGTTCCCCCCACCTTCCCCCTTTTTGCTCTTTGAGTCCAAAAGTTGACCAAAAAAACCCAAAATCTGCCCTTTTTTTGATGGCGGCCGCACTCAAAATGGCTCCTTGGCGGCCATTTCTGACCTTCCAAACAAAACCCCGCATTTTGGGGCATTTTGGGACCTTTTTAGGGC
>NW_015440047.1:12034-16165 GCF_001577835.2 Coturnix japonica | reverse complement strand
GCCGCTCCCCCCTCCCTTCCTTCTCATCTCATTCCTCATTTTCCCTTCTTTCCGGCTTCTTTAAGGTCTATTTATCCCCTTTTTTTTGCCCTTTTCTGCCTTTTTTGAACCCAAAAGCTGCGGATAAAGGCGGAGCATTGCAAAGTGTCGCTGCCTTTCACACCTGCAGCACACAAAACCAGAGTTTGTTAACAGGCACAAACAAAGCACCCGCCGCTCGCCCCATACTCACCTCCGCCACCCAAAATCGGCCTTTTTTGGCCCAAAACCACTCTGAGCACGGACCGACCATTCACTGACCACACAACAGGCCGCTCTGCCCCTTTGCTCTGGTTTTTTTTTGGCCTTTTTTGCTGTTTTTACCCTTTTTTGGGGGGTGGCTTCCATTTCCTCTCATTTTTTAACCATTTCCTCTCATTTTTTGACCATTTCCTCTCACTTTTAGACCATTTCCCCTCATTTTTAGACCATTTCCTTTCATTTCTAGACCATTTCTTCTCATCTTTAAACCATTTCCCCTCATTTTTACATCATTTCCTTTCTTATCTTCTCATTTTTAGATCATTTCCTTCCATTTCCTTTCATCTTTACTCCATTTCCTTTTATTTCCTCGCATTTTTTTCCCATTTCCTTTCATTTCCTCGTATTTTTTTTCCATTTCCTCCCATTTTTCATTCTATTTCCTTCCATTTCCTACCTTTATATTCCATTTCCTCTCATTTTTAGGCCATTTCCTTCCATTTTTATTCCATTTCCCTTTTTTTCCCCCATTTCCTTTCATTTCCTCCTATTTTTATTCCATTTCCTCCCATATTTTATTCTATTTCCTTCCATTTCCTTCCATTTTTATTCCATTTCCTCTCATTTTTAGGCCATGTCCTTCCATTTTTATTCCATTTCCCTTTTTTCCCATTTCCTTTCATTTCCTCCTATTTTTATTACGTTTCCTCCCGATTTTCATTCTATTTCCTTCCATTTCTTTCCTTTTTATTCCATTTCCTTCCATTTTTATTCCATTTCCCTTTTTTTCCCCCATTTCCTTTCATTTCCTCCTATTTTTATTCCATTTCCTCCCAATTTTCATTCTATTTCCTTCCATTTCCTCTCATTTTTAGGCCATTTCCTTCCATTTCCTTCCATTTTTATTCCATTTCCCTTTTTTTCCCCCATTTCCTTTCACTTCCTCCTATTTTTATTACGTTTCCTCCCATTTTTCATTCTATTTCCTTCCATTTCCTTCCTTTTTATTCCATTTCCTTCCATTTTTATTCCATTTCCCTTTTTTTTCCCCATTTCCTTTCATTTCCTCCTATTTTTATTCCGTTTCCTCCCATTTTTCATTCTATTTCCTTCCATTTCCTTCCTTTTTATTTCATTTCCTCTCATTTTTAGGCCATTTCCTTCCATTTTTATTCCATTTCCCTTTTTTTTTCCCATTTCCTTTCACTTCCTCCTATCTTTATTCCGTTTCCTCCCATTTTCATTCAATTCCCTTCCATTTCCTCCCATCTTCATTCCATTTCCTCTCATTTTTATTTTATTTCCCCCTTTTCCCCCATTTTCTTCCATTTTCTCTCATTTTTAAACCACTTCCTTTCATTTCCTCTCATTTTCACTCCATTTCATTTCCTCATTTTAGACCATTCCCTTCCATTTCCTTTCATTTTTATTCCATTCCCCCCTTTTTTTCCCATTTCCTCTCGTTTTTTTCCCATTTCCTTTCATTTCCTTTCATTTTGATCCCATTTCCCCTCATTTTTATTCAATTTCCTTCCATTTCCTCTTGTCTTTATTCCATTTCCTTCCATTTTCATTTTATTTCCTTATATTTCCTCTCATTTTTATTCCATTTCCTTCTATTTCCTCTCATTTTTATCCCATTTCCTCACATTTTTATTCCATTTCCTTTCGTTTCCTCTCATTTTTACACCATTCCTTCCATTTTTATTCCATTTCCCCCCTTTTTTTCCCCATTTCCTTCCATTTCCTCTCGTCTTTATTCCATTTCCTCCCATTTTCATTTTATTTCCTTATATTTCCTCTAATTATTAGTCCATTTCCTCTCATTTTTATTCCACTTCCCCCTTTTTTTTTCCATTTCCTTCCATTTCCTCTCATTTTTATCCCATTTCCTTCTATTTCCTCTCATTTTTATCCAATTTCCTCACATTTTTATTCCATTTCCTCTCATTTTTAAACCAATTCCTTACATTTCCTTTCATTTTTATTCCATTTCCTTCCTTCTTTTCACCTCATTTCCTCCTTTTTTGCCTCATTTCCTCCTTTTCTCGCCTCATTTCCTCCTTTTTCCCCCCATTTCCTCCTTTTCTCCCCTCATTTCCCTTTTTCCCCCTATTTCCCCCCATTTCCCATCGTGTTTTCACCCCACGCCTGTTCCAGGCACCACCTTCACACCCTAAAAACCACCTTTTTCACCCCATTTTGGGGCCTTTTACCACTTCACACAGCTCCATCACTCAACCTTTTTTTGGGTCCATTTTCCTTCTTTTTGGTCAATTCACCCATGGTCTATTGGGAGGATCCCTCCCATCGCTTCCACCCTCAATTCTCCTTTCATTTTTTCACCATTTTCCCTTCTTTTTAACCATTTTCCCTACATTTTCCACCATTTTCCCTTCTTTTTTCACCATTTTCCCTTCTTTTTTTCACCATTTCCCCTTCTTTATTCAACCATTTTCCCTTCTTTTTCACCGTTTTCCCTTCTTTTTTCCACCAAACCCCCATCCCAGGGGGTTCCTCCCCATTTCTCACCCCTTATATTTCACATTATCATCATTTTTTGCTCCTTTTTTTCACCATTTTCCCTCATTTTGAGACCATTCAAAGCACCCCTAATAGGGATCTTCCCCTCATTTTATGGGGCCGTTTGCCCCCATTTCTGCCCCCCATATCCACCCCATTTTAAAGCCCCCCGGCTCCCCCCCCCCAATACCCCATAGCGTCTCCCACCCATTTTGACACCATTTTCTCCCATTTTGGCCCAATTTTCCATTTTGACCCCATTTTGGCCCCATTTTCCCCCATTTTGACCCCAATTTTCCCCTATTTCTCCCATTTCAGCCCCATTTCTCACATTTTCTCCCATTTTGGCCCCATTTTCTCCCATTTCAACCCCATTTTGGCCCCATTTTCCTCCATTTTGACCCCATTTTCAGCCCACCTTCCCCCATTTTGGCCCCATTTGACCCAATTTTTCCCCATGCTGATCCCATTTCCCCCCATTTTGCCCCATTTTCTCTCATTTGGATCCCATTTTCTCCTGCTTTCACCCCATTTTCACCCCATCTTCACCCATTTTGTTTCCTCCTACACTCAGTGACCCATTTCACCCCCTTTTTCTCCCATTTCAGCCCCATTTCTCCCATTTTCCCCCATTTTCTCCCATTTCGGCCCCATTTTCCCCCACTTCGACCCCATCTTCTACCATTTTGACCCCATTTTGACTCAACTTCCCCCCATCTTTCCCATTTTGACCTAATTTTCTCCCATTTTTCCTCATTTTGACCCAATTTTCTCCCATTTTCCCCAATTCTGACCCCATTCTCACCCATTTTGACCCCATCTTTACCCATTTTCTTCAATTTTCACCCCATTTCTCCCATCTTGACCCAATTTTCTCTCATTTTGACCCCATATTCTCACATTTTGGCCCCACATTCTCCCATTTTGACCCCATTTTCCCCCATTCTGATCGCAATATTCCCCATTTTTACCCATTTTGACCCCATTCTCTCCCATATTAGCCCCATTTCCCCCATTTTCTTCAATTTTCACCCCATTTCTCCCATCCTGACCCCATCTTACCCCATTTTCACCCCATCTTCCCCCATTTCCCCATCTTCGCCCATTTTGACCGATTTTTCCCCCATTTTCCCCCATTTTGACCCCATTCTGACCCATTTTCACCCCATCTACCCCCATTTTCTTCAATTTTCACCCCATTTCTCCCATCTTGACCCCATCTTCCCCCATTTTCACCCCATCTTTCCCCATTTTAACCCCATCTTCCCCCATTTTTCCCCCATTTCCCCCCATTTCCCGGCTCTGCACCTACCCCATGTTTCCTCCTCGTCCTCCCCGGCTCCCACATCCTCCATTTTCCCCCATTTT
>NW_015440047.1:2610-4102 GCF_001577835.2 Coturnix japonica | reverse complement strand
AACATCCTATGGGGCTGGAAGGGTCCAATAGAGCCCATCTATGGGGCTGGAGGCACCCTATGGGGCTGGGAACATCCAATAGAGCCACATGTGGGCTCTATTTGGGGCCAGTTTGGGGTTAAAAACACCCAAAAAAGCCAAAGTTTGGGGCAAAACGGCACCAAACCCCATCAGAAACGATATGTTTGGGGCAAAATGTCTTAAAAATGCCTTAAAACCCAACGAAATCAGGTATTAGGGACCTAAGAAGTGCATTTTGGGGTGAAATAAGGGGGATTTGGTGGGATATGGGAACTAAGAGGTGGATTTTGGGGTGAAATAAGGGCGATTTGGGAGCCAAGAGATGGATTTTGGGGTGAAATAAGGGGGATTTGGTGGGATATGGGACCAAAGAGGACAATTTTGGGGTGAAATAAGGGGGATTTGGTGGGATATGGGAACTAAGAGATGGAGTTTGGGGTGAAATAAGGGGGATTTGGGAACCAAGAGATGGATTTTGGGGTGAAATAATGGGGATTTGGTGGGATATGGGAACTAAGAGATGAATTTTGGGGTGAAATAATGGGGATTTGGGAGCCAAGAGATGGATTTTGGGGTGAAATAAGGGGGATTTGGGAATTAAGAGGTGGATTTTGGGGTGAAATAAGGGGGATATGGGAGCCAAGAGATGGATTTTGGGGTGAAATAATGGGGATTTGGGAGCCAAGAGGTGGATTTTGGGGTGAAATAATGGAGATTTGGTGGGATATGGGAACTAAGAGATGGATTTTGGGGTGAAATAAGGGGGATTTGGGAACTAAGAGGTGGATTTTGGGGTGAAATAAGGGGGATTTGGTGGGATATGGGAACTAAGAGATGGATTTTGGGGTGAAATAAGGGGGATATGGGAACTAAGAGGTGGATTTTGGGGTGAAATAAGGGGGATTTGGGAATTAAGAGGTGGATTTTGGGGTGAAATAAGGGGGATTTGGGAACCAAGAGGTGGATTTTGGGGTGAAATAAGGGGGATTTGGAAGCCAAGAGATGGATTTTGGGGTGAAATAAGGGGGATTTGGTGGGACATGGGAACTAAGAGATGGATTTTGGGGCGAAATAAGGGGATATGGGAATTAAAAGGTGGATTTTGGGGTGAAATAAGGGGGATATGGGAACTAAGAGGTGGATTTTGGGGTGAAATAAGGGGGATATGGGAATTAAAAGGTGGATTTTGGGGTGAAATAAGGGGGATTTCATGGGATATGGGACCAAAGAGGACAATTTTGGGGTGAAATAAGGGGGATTTGGTGGGATATGGGAATTAAGAGGTGGATTTTGGGGTGAAATAAGGGGGATTTGGGAATTAAAAGGTGGATTTTGGGGTGAAATAAGGGGGATTTGGGAACCAAGAGATGGATTTTGGGGTGAAATAAGGGGGATTTGGGAATTAAGAGGTGGATTTTGGGGTGAAATAAGGGGGATTTGGGGCTGACCTGCTGGCAGAGGAGCTGGCGGA
>NW_015440047.1:0-1454 GCF_001577835.2 Coturnix japonica | reverse complement strand
CCCTCCCGCCCCATAGCAGCCCCATAAGCCGCTGTGACCCCCTCCCGCCCCATAGCAGCCCCATAAGCACTCACAGGAGCCGCTGTTGCTGTACTGGCTCTGCTGGCTGTAGCTCTGTGGGGCGCTGTATGACGACTGCTGGCTATAGGGCGGCTGCTGGCTGCTATAGGACGACTGCTGGCTGTAGCCTGAGCTGGGGGGCTGCCCATAGCTGGAGCTCTGAGAGCTGCCCCCATAGCTGTGGGGAGAAAGGGGGGGCAAAGGGATCAGATAAAGCAATAGGAGATGGGATAACGAGACATATGTGGGGCTGGAGGCACCCTATGGGGCTGGAAAAGTCCTATATAGCCCAACTATGGGGCTGGAAGGGTCCAATAGAGCCCATCTATGGGGCTGGAGGCACCCTATGGGGCTGGAAACATCCTATGGGGCTGGAAGGGTCCAATAGAGCCCAACTATGGGGCTGGAAACATCCTATGGGGCTGGGAACATCCTATGGGGCTGGAAGGGTCCAATAGAGCCCAACTATGGGGCTGGGAACATCCTATGGGGCTGGAAGGGTCCAATAGAGCCCAACTATGGGGCTGGAGGCACCCTATGGGGCTGGAAACATCCTATGGGGCTGGAAGGGTCCAATAGAGCCCATCTATGGGGCTGGAGGCACCCTATGGGGCTGGGAACATCCAATAGAGCCACATGTGGGCTCTATTTGGGGCCAGTTTGGGGTTAAAAACACCCAAAAAAGCCAAAGTTTGGGGCAAAACGGCACCAAACCCCATCAGAAACGATATGTTTGGGGCAAAATGTCTTAAAAATGCCTTAAAACCCAACGAAATCAGGTATTAGGGACCTAAGAAGTGCATTTTGGGGTGAAATAAGGGGGATTTGGTGGGATATGGGAACTAAGAGGTGGATTTTGGGGTGAAATAAGGGCGATTTGGGAGCCAAGAGATGGATTTTGGGGTGAAATAAGGGGGATTTGGTGGGATATGGGACCAAAGAGGACAATTTTGGGGTGAAATAAGGGGGATTTGGTGGGATATGGGAACTAAGAGATGGAGTTTGGGGTGAAATAAGGGGGATTTGGGAATTAAGAGATGGATTTTGGGGTGAAATAAGGGGGATTTGGTGGGATATGGGACCAAAGAGGACAATTTTGGGGTGAAATAAGGGGGATTTGGAAGCCAAAGAGGTGGATTTTGGGGTGAAATAATGGGGATTTGGTGGGATATCGGAACTAAGAGGTGGATTTTGGGGTGAAATAAGGGGGATTTGGGAATTAAAAGGTGGATTTTGGGGTGAAATAAGGGGGATATGGTGGGATATGGGAACTAAGGGATGGATTTTGGGGTGAAATAAGGGGGATTTGGGAATTAAGAGGTGGATTTTGGGGTGAAATAAGGGGGATTTGGGAGCCAAGAGATGGATTTTGGGGTGAAATAAGGGGGATTTGG
>NW_015440046.1:27582-32989 GCF_001577835.2 Coturnix japonica | reverse complement strand
ATTGAATCTGTTAAGTAGCAACTCCTAATTACATAGACTAATTAACAATAGCTAATTAACATACCTCATTAACACCCCCCTCATTAATTACCCCCCCCCCCCATTGACCCCCTCCCATTAATAACCCCTATATGGGGGACCTTAAAGGCTCCACCCCGATGGTGTGATTGGAATCCTGTTTGACTAATTAACATAGCTAATTAACATCGCTAATTAGCATACCTCATAACACCCCACATCATTATTACCCCCCCCCCCCCCCATGGACCCCCCTCCACCATAATAACCCCCTATATGGGGGGTAAAAGCTCCACCCCGGATGGTCGTGATGGCAATCCTGTTTGTACTAATAACAATAGCTAATTAAGCATCGCTAATTAGCATACCTCATATAACCACCCCCAGTCATAATCATCCCCCCCCCCCCATTGGACCCCGAACTCCCAAGTTAATAAACCCCTATATCGTGAGGGCGATTAAAGGCTCCACCCTTATGGTTGATTGGAATCCTGTTTGGGACGGCCGTAAATTAAACTAAATTAACAAAGCCATACCATAAATAACACCTCAATTAACTAAATTTAATCACTAATAACTCCCTTCATTAAGGACCCCACTATATGACCCCTAATTACAAAACCCCCTTAATGACCCCTTCAATTAAGACCTCCCATTAATGACCCTCATTAATACCCCTCATTAATGACCCTCCTTCAATGAAGCCCTCATAATAACCCCTCATTAGATCATCCCCCATATATGAACCCCCATTAATACCCCTCATTAAAGACCCCCTTAATGACCCACTCATTAATAACCTCCCATTAATGACCCCTTATTAACGACCCCTCCATTAATGACTCCCCATTAATGAACCCCCTTAATGAAGGCCCTTTAAATGACCCCCATTAACAGACCCCTCATTAATGACCCCTGTTAACGATCCCTAATTAACATGACCCCTTATTAACGAACCCCCATTAATGAGCCCCTTACTTGATCCCTAATTAATGACCCTCATTAACAACCCCTTACTAACGACCCCCCTTAATGAGCCCCTTAATGATCCTTAATTAATGACCCTCAATTAACAACCCCTTATTAATGACCCCTCATTAGTGACCCCATTAATGATCCCTAATTAATGACCCCCATTAACGACCCCTCATTAATGACCCCTGTTAATGATCCCTAATTAATGACCCCCTCGATTAACGACCCCCCTTAATGAGCCCTTCATTCAATGAAACCCCTCATTAACACCCCTTACTAATTGCCCCCCTCCCATTAAATACCCCTCATTAATTAGCCCATAAACCACCACCAATATCCTCATTAATGACCCCTCATAGTGACCCCCGTTACGATCCCTAATTTAATGACCCCCTAATGACCCCCTCCATTAATTAGCTCTCATTAATGACCCCTGTTAATAATCTCTCATTAATGACCCCTTATTAACGACCCCTCTTAATATCCTTAACTTAATGATCCCTTGAATTAACAACCCCCACTAATGACCCCTCATTAATAGCCGTCATTAATGACCCCTGTTATATCTCTCATTAATGACCCCTACTATGACCCTAATTAACCCCTACTAACGACCCCCTTAACGAAGACCCCCTTAATATCCCGTACATTAATGCCCTAATTAATGACCCCTCATAACGGGACCCCTTACTAACGGACCCCCCCTTACTGCCCCCTCCTTAAGACCCCCCATAAAGCCCCCCACTTCCTTTCCCCTAATGATCCCCCTCTACCGCCCTTAATGTCCAAACCCCCCTAATATAATTAATTACGGCCCTAATTAATAATGTATAATTGCTCACACTTGCTCTCGATGAAGTGGGTGCAGCAAGCAGGCAGGATTTCCCCGTCCCGGCGCTGCCGATCACCAGGAACTTGAATAGGAAATCTATGGGGACAGACCCCATTAATAATTAATAATTAATAATTAATCTCAATGGGACCCCATTAACCCCAATGGGACCCCATTAACCCCAATGGGACCCCATAGGGGCCCCATTAACACCATTAACCCCATAGGGACCCCATTAACCCCAATGGGAACCCATAGGGACCCCATTAACACCATTAACCCCAATGGGACCCCATAGGGACCCCATTAACCCCAATGGGACCCCAAAGGGACCTCATTAATCCCAATGGAACCCCATTAATCCCAATGGGACCCCATTAACACCAATGGAACCCTATTAACATCAATGAGACCCTATTAACATCAATGGGACCCCATTGGGATCCCATTAACCCCACTGGGATCCCATTAACCCCATTGTGATCCCATTAACCCCACTGGGATCCCATTAACCCCACTGGGATCCCATTAACACCATTAACCCCATAGGGACCCCATTAGGACCCCAATGGGACCCCATTAACACCATTAACCCCAAAGGGACCCCATTAACCCCAATGGGACCCCAATGGGACCCCATTAACACCATTAACCCCAATGGGACCCCATTAACACCATTAACCCCAATGGGACCCCATTAACATCAATGGGACCCTATTAACCCCAATGGGATCCCATTAACCCCAATGGGACCCCATTAACCCCACTGGGATCCCAAAGGGACCCCATTAATCCCAATGGGACCCCATTAATCCCAATGGGACCCCAATGGGACCCCATTAACCCCAATGGGACCCCATTAATCCCAATGGGACCCCAAAGGGACCCCATTAACCCCAATGGGACCTCATTAATCCCAATGGGACCCCAAAGGGACCCCATTAACACCATTAACCCCATAGAGACCCCATTAACATCAATGGGACCCAATTAACATCAATGGGACCCAATTAACATCAATGGGAACCCATAGGGACCCCATTAACCCCAACGGGACCCTATTAACATCCATGGGACCCCATAGGGACCCCATTAACACCATTAACCCCAATGGGACCCCATTAATCTCAATGGGACCCCATTAATCTCAATGGGACCCCATAGGACCCCCATAGGACCCTATAGGACCCCACAGGACCCTATAGGACCCCCATACGACCCCATACGACCCCCATAGGACCCTATAGAGACCCTATAGGACCCCATAGGGCCCCTCCCCGCCGCATAGGACCCCATAGAACGCCCATAGGACCCCATAAGCACCTATAGGACCCCATAGACGCTCCATAGGACCCTATAGACCCCCATAGACCTCATCGAACTATAGGGCCCCATAGGACCCCACCGAACCTATAGGACCCCCCATGGACACCTATAGGACCCCATAGAACACCATAGAGGACCCTATAGGACCCCGCCCATAGGAACCCCTATAGACCGCCATAGGACCCATAGAACCCTATAGGACCCCCATAGAACCTATAGGACCCCCATAGGCCCCATAGACCCTATAGAGACTATAGGACCCCAATCAGGCCATAGGACCTCACAGGACTAATTAGGACCCCCATAGAACCCTGTAGGGACCCCATAGGAACCCATAGGACCCCATAGGACCCTATAGGACCCCACAGACCCCCACAGGACCCCATAGGACCTCTTATAAGACCCATAAGACTCCCCGCCCACCGTAAGTCTCGGACATGGCCGTGGAGCCGGCCGGCTGCCGGCACGTCCAGCCGGGCAGTGCGGAAGCGGATCGGACACAATATGGCGGCGCCCAGAAAAGCCTCTTCCGGTTGGAGTGCGCTTGCGCAATTGGGAACTGCCAGGAGGAGGGCGGAGCTTAAAAGGAAACGGAGCTCTGCGAATTGGATGAGAGCCGGGCGTGGGCGGGGCCAAAGGGCTAGTGGGGGGGAGCTCATAGGGACCCCATTGGACCCCATAGGGACATAAGAACCCAATCAACCCCATAGGGACCCCATAGACCCCATAGGCACCCCATTGACCCCGTAAGGACCCCCATAAACCCCATAAAGACCACCATAAACCCCATAGGGACCCCATTAACAACAAGGGGACCCCAATGACAATGAAGGGACCCCATAAACCCCACAGAGACCCCATAAGGACCCATTACCCATAGGGCGCCATACGGACCCCATCAAACCCCATAGGGACCCACAACCCATAGGGACCCCCATAAACCCCATAGGAACCCATAAACCCCATGGGACCGCCTATAAAGAACCCATATCAATCCCCATACGGGACCCATAGACCCCATAGGCACACCCCATGACCCCGGTAAGACGCCCCATAACCCCATAAGACCACCATAACCCAAGGGAACCCCATTAACAACACCGGGGACCAATGACAAGAGGCCAGTTTCACTCATTGTTTCCCCACCATAAACCCACAGGGAACCATACAGGACCCCATGAACCCCATAGGGACGCCCTTAACACCCATAAGGACCCCCATGAACCCCATAGGCACCCCATAAACTCCATTTGGACTCCATAAGGACCCCATTATCCCCATAGGGACCCCATTGACAACAAGGGGACCCTATAAACCCCATAGGGACCCCATTAACCCCATAAGGACCCCATTATCCCCATAGGAACCCCATTAACCCCATAAGGACCCCATTATCCCCGCAGGGACCCCATGAACACCATAGAGACCCCATGAACCCCATAGGGACCCCATTATCCCCATAGGGACCCCATAAGGACCCCATGAACCCCATAGGAACCCCATTAACCCCATAGGGACCCCATTATCCCTGCAGGGACCCCATAAGGACCCCATTAACCCCATAGGGACCCCACTGACAACAAGGGGACCCCATAAACCCCATAGGGACCCCATTGACCCCATAAGGACCCCATTATCCCCACAGGAACCCCATGAACCCCATAGGGACCCCATGAACCCCATAGGGACCCCATTAACTCCATAGGGACCTCATAAGGACCCCATTAACCCCATAGGGACCCCATAAACCCCATAGGGACCCCATTATCCCCATAGGGACCCCATTATCCCCATAGGGACCCCATTAACCCTATAAGGACCCCATTATCCCCATAAGGACCCCATTAACCCCATAGAGACCCCATTATCCCCATAGGAACTCCATTAACCCCATAAGGACCCCATTATCCCCATAGGAACCCCATTAACCCCATAAGGACCCCATTATCCCCATAGGAACCCCATTAACCCCATAAGGACCCCATTATCCCCGCAGGGACCCCATAAGGACCCCATGAACCCCACAGAGACCCCATTATCCCCATAGGAACTCCATTAACCCCATAAGGACCCCATGATCCCCATAGGAACCCCATTAACCCCATAAGGACCCCATTATCCCCGCAGGGACCCCATAAGGACCCCATGAACCCCATAGAGACCCCATTATCCCCATAGGAACTCCATTAACCCCATAAGGACCCCATTATCCCCATAGGGACCCCATAAGGACCCCATTAACCCCAATGGGACCCC
>NW_015440046.1:19983-21427 GCF_001577835.2 Coturnix japonica | reverse complement strand
TTATTTCTTGGCGAAGGAGATCTTCATGGCGTTGCTCTGGGGGGTCTTGAATCCCTGCAGCGCGTCACGAGCTGCCCCCGACTGAACCTCGGTGTCGAACTCCACAAACGCGATGTCGTGGCGGCCGGGCACCAGGCGAACCTCCTTAAAGCCTGGGAACCTGGTAATTAATTAACAGTATTAATTAACAGCTAATTAATTAATGGCAATTAATATGGGGTTAACTAATGGGAATGGGGGATAACTAATGGGAATGGGGGATAACTAATGGGAATGGGGGGTAATGAATGGGAATGGGGGGGATGTCGTGGCGGCCGGGCACCAGGCGAACCTCCTTAAAGCCGGGAAACCTGGTAATTAACATGGTTAATTAATTAATAGTTAATTAATAATGGGGGTTAATTAATGGGAATGGGTTAGGGTTAGGGTATGGGAATGGGGGGTAATTAATGGGAATGGGGGGTATGTCGTGTCGGCCGGGGACCAGGCGAACCTCCTTAAAGCCTGGGAACCTAGTAATTAATTAACAGGTAATTAATTAATGGGGTAATTAATTAATGGGAATGGGTTAGGGTTAGGGTATGGGAATGGGGGTTAACTAAAGGGAATGGGGGGTAATGAATGGGAATGGGGGGGATGTTGTGACGGCCAGGGACCAGGCGAACCTCCTTAAAGCCTGGGAACCTATTAATTAATGGGGGTAATTAATTAATAATTAATTAATAATGGGGGTTAATTAATGGGAATGGGTTAGGGTTAGGGTATGGGAATGGGGGGGAATTAATGGGAATGGGGGGGATGTCGTGTCGGCCAGGGACCAGGCGAACCTCCTTAAAGCCTGGGAATCTGTTAATTAATTAACAGGTAATTAATGGGGTTAATTAATTAATGGGAATGGGTTAGGGTTAAAGTATGGGAATGGGGGGTAATGAATGGGAATGGGGGGGATGTCGTGGCGGCCGGGGACCAGGCGAACCTCCTTAAAGCCTGGGAACCTGGTAATTAATTAACAGCTAATTAATGGGGTTAATTAATTAATGGGAATGGGTTAGGGTTAGGGTATGGGAATGGGGGGGAATTAATGGGAATGGGGGGTATGTCGTGACGGCCGGGCACCAGGCAAACCTCCTTAAAGCCTGGGAATCTGTTAATTAATGGGGGTAATTAATTAATAATTAATTAATAATGGCGGTTAATTAATGGGAATAGGGGTTAATTAACAGGAAAGGGGGTTAATTAACGGGAATGGGGGTTAATTAATGAGAAGGGAATCGGGGGGTGTCCTGACGGGGGGAACCAGGCAGCACCCCCTTAAAGCCTGAGAACCTTGGGGGGGTTAGATTACATGGGCGGAGGGTCATTTAATAAGGGGGGGCAGTAATTAATGGGGGGGGGGTTTAATTAATGGGGGGGGTATTTAAATTTGGGGGGGGGGGTTATTAAT
>NW_015440046.1:12128-16930 GCF_001577835.2 Coturnix japonica | reverse complement strand
CCCCACATTTCAATTCACCCCCCCCACCACTTTTTAAAAGTGCCCCCCTGCCCAAATTTTTCATAGGATCCCCCCCACCTAATTCCTAATTCAGACCCTGACCCCCCCCCAATTCAGCCCCACCCCACCGCCTTATTATCCCCCCACAATTAAGACCCCCCCCCCCATCTTTAGGACCCCCCCCCCAATTACATCCAACCCTATTCACCCGCCCCTTGACCCCCCTCCAATTTCCTGACCCCCGCCAACGATACCTTTAAGGACACCCCCCCCTTTAATTCAGAGACCCTGACCCAAACCCCCCCCAATTAAGGACCCCACCCCCCATCTTTAGCGGACCACCCCCCACAAATTAAACATCAAACCCATATTCACCACCACCCCATTTACCCCCCCCAAAATTAAGACCCCCCCCACCTTTAGCCCCCCCCATTACCATCAGACCCCATCGCCAACCCCCCCTGTGGACCCCCCCCACCTTTCAGACCCCCCCCCCAATTAACCACAGCCCAATGCATTGAACTCCCCCCTTTACCCCTCCCAAAATGAGTGACCCCCCCCCAATCTTTAGGACCCCCCCCCTTTAATTCAGCACCTGTCCCCCCCAATTAAGACCCCCCCCATCTTTAGGACCCCCCCCCATATACCATCAGCCACAATTCACCCCCCCCATTAGAACCCCCCAAATAAACACCCCCCCGCACCTTTAGCCCCCCCCATTTACCATCAGGCAGCCTATTGACCCCCCCCACATTTGACCCCCCCCAACTAAGACCCCCCCCACCTTTAGTACCCCCCCCTCCATTACCATCAGCCCACATTGCCCCACATTGACCCACCCCACACTTTTAGCTCCACCCCCCCCACTTACCACTACAGCCCATAATTCCACACCACCCAATACATGACCCCCCAAATAATGACCCCCCCCCATCTTTAGCCCCCCACCCCCCCCCCATTTACCAATCAGCCCCATGCCCCCACTCTGACACCCCACCACCTTTCAAGCCCCACCCCATTAAACCAATCAAGCCCTATGACCCCCCCAAACCTTAAGACACCCCCCCCCACCTTTAGTTACCCCACCCCCACCACCATATCACCATCAAGCCTAATAATGACCCCCCATTACCCCCCCAACTAAGACCCCCCCCCATCATTTTAGGACCCCACCAACCCCCTTTCAATTCTAACGACCCCTAGACCCCCCCCCCAATTAAGACCCCACCCACCCTTATAAAGCCCCCCCACCCACCAGTAACATCCCCCCACATTGCACCCCCACTTGACCCCATCCAATTACACATGCCCCCCCCCCCCCACCTTCATACGGCCCCCCCCCCCCATTAACAGCCCCATTGCCCCCCCCCCATACCGGTGACTGCCGCCCCCGGCGGGGGGGTTTTTTTCTTTTGGGGGGGGGCGAAAATAACTCCCCCTTTGGGTTTCCTCTTCTCCCTACTTCCTAAAGTCGCCGCTAACCACACAAAACGTCCCCTTCAGTCTTCCGCAAGCATCGATGTCGGAGTCCTGTCTAGGCGCTATTCGGGATGCGACTTGGGGGCGAGAGGCAAAAAAGTGGCTGGGCGGCGGATTAAATTGGGGGGGGGGGCTTTAAATTGGCAGGGGGGGCTTTAAGTTGGGCGGACGGGAGAGCTTTAAAATTGGGGGGGGGGCTTTTAAGTTGCAGCGAGGGTAATTGGCTTTAAATTGAGGGCACACGGGGGGAAGCCTATTAAATGGAGGGGAGGACGGATTTAAAATGCGGGGGGGAAGGGTCTCTTAAAAATTGGGAAGAGCGTCCTTTAAATTGGCGGCGGGGGCTTTAAATTGGACCACGAGGGGGGGCTTTAAAAATTGGGGGGGGGTCCAAATGGGGGACAATGCGGGGACTGGAGTGAGGTTTGAGAATTGAGGGGGGGGGCTTTAAATTTGGGAGGGGGGGACAATGGGGCGACGAGGCTTTCAAGTTTGTGGGGGTGCTTTAAATGGAGGGGGGGGCTTTAATTCGGGGGGGGCATTCAAATGAGGGGGAAGAGACACAAGGGGGAGCTGTAACATGGAGAGGAGAGACGGTCTGTGGCAAAAATGGGGGGAAGGGCCTTTTAAATTGCCGAGCGGGGGGGGGCTTTAAATCACGGCGGAGAGACTTTAAATGACGAGGGGGGCGCGTCAAATGGACAGAGGGGACAGATGAGGGCAGAAGCCAGTGGGGGGGCAAATGGAAGGGCTGGGCTGGCGTGGGACAAAATGGGGGGCGGGGGGCTTTAAATGGAGGGAGGGCTGTTAAAAATTGAATAGGGGGGGGTCCAATGCGCGGGCTGGCGTGAAGCGTAGGAGGCAAAATGAGGGGGGGAGTCTTATATAAACTGGAGGGCGGAGGGCTAATTAAAATTGGGTGATGGGGAGCAAAGGAGGCGGAGGCTTTAAATTGACGGGGGGTGTCTAAATGGCGGGGAATGGTGGGCAAATTCGGGGGGAACAATGCGAAGGGGCACATGCAGGGACCTGGAGGCGAGTAGAGGACAAAATAGGGAGGGAGGCTTTAAAATATAGGGGCGGAGGGCAAGGATGATGCGGGGGGTCCAAACGTGGAGGGAATGGGCTAGAAGGCCCCATTTGGGGGTTGAGTTAGCGCCCCATTTTGGCGCTTGAAATTCAACCCCTTACCTTTCATGGAGCAAAAAAGTTCCCATTTTGCGGCTTGAGTTGCCCTCGATTTACTGGGGCAGAAAAGCCCCATATTTTGTTGCAGAAAAGTTACCCATTTTGACACAGAAAAGCCCCACATTTTGGGTTCGAATTCCCCCCATTATTGAGGTTGAAACTTAACCCCCCTTTTGGGTTCTGAATTCCCCCCAATTTTGGTGAATTCCCCCCCTTTTTGGGGTTGAATTTCCTCCCTTTTTGGGTTGAATTCCCCCCATTTTGGTTGAATTCTCCCTCATTTTGGGTTGATTCCCCCCTTTTTGGGGCAGAAAAAGCCCATTTTGGGTTGAATTCCCCCAATTTTGGGTTGAATTCCCCTTTGTTGAGTTGAATAATCACCCCATTTTGGGGGAATTGAAATAATCCCCCACCTTTTGAAAACAGAAAACCAGCCCCACATATTTGGAACAGACAAAAAAGCTCCCATTTTATGGGGGGCAGAAAAGTCACATTTAATGGGGCAACAAAAGTCCCAATTTTTGGCGTTGAATTCCACCCCCCTTTCTTGGAAGCCAGAAAAAGACCCCAATATTTGAGGGATTAGAAAAAGTTCCAACATATTGGGGTTGAATGCCCCCAATTTTGAAGTTGAAATTCCCCCCATTTTGGATTGGAATTTTACCCCCAATTTGGCAGTTGAAATTTACCCCCCTTTTGGAAACAAAAAGCCCTCATTTTGGTTTGAATTCCCCCCTTTTTTGGCATTAGAAAATTCCCCACCTTATTGGGCAACAGAAAAAGCCCCCATTTTGAGAGACAGCAAAGAAAAAGTCCCATTTTGGGTGAATTCCCCCCATAATTTTTGGGCACAAAGAAAACAGCACCACCATTTTAGGGTTGAATATACCCCCTTTTGGGAACACGAAAAGATCCATTTGGGTTCGGAATTCTCAAACCACATATAATTTGGTAGTTGAATTCAACACACCCATTTCAGGATTGAAGGGTTGAATTCCCCCCTTTTGGAACAGAAAAGCCCCATTTTTGGGCAGAAAAGTCCCATTTTGGGTTGAATTCCCCCAATTTTGGGTTGAATTCTCCCCTTTTTGGGTTGAATTCCCCCCTTTTTGGGTTGAATTTCCCCCTTTTTGGGTTGAATTCCCCCATTTTGGGTTGAATTCCCCCCTTTTGGAGCAGAAAAGCCCCATTTTTGGGCAGAAAAGTCCCATTTTGGGTTGAATTCCCCCCTTTTGGAGCAGAAAAGCCTCATTTTGGGGCAGAAAAGCCCCATTTTGGGTTGAATTCCCCCCATTTTGGGTTGAATTCCCCCAATTTTGGGTTGAATTCCCCCCATTTTGGGTTGAATTCCCCCCTTTTTGGGGCAGAAAAGCCCCATTTTGGGTTGAATTCCCCCCTTTTGGGACAGAAAAGCCCCATTTTGGGTTGAATTCCCCCCTTTTTGGAACAGAAAAGCCCCATTTCAAGGCAGAAAAGCCCCATCTTGAGTTGAATTCCCTCCAATTTGGGTTAAATTCCCCTCATTTTAGGGCAGAAAAGCCCCATTTTGGAACAGAAAAGCCTCATTTTGGGGCAGAAAAGTCCCATTTTGGGTTGAATTCCCCTCTTTTTGGGGCAGAAAAGCCTCATTTTGGGTTGAATTCCCCCCTTTTTGGGGCAGAAAAGCCTCATTTTGGGTTGAATTCCCCCCTTTTTGGAGCAGAAAAGCCCCATTTTGGGTTGAATTCCCCCCTTTTGGAGAAGAAAAGCCCCATTTTTGGGCAGAAAAGTCCCATTTTGGAACAGAAAAGCCTCATTTTTGGGCAGAAAAGTCCCATTTTGGGTTGAATTCCCCCCTTTTTGGGTTGAATTCCCCCAATTTTGGGTTGAATTTCCCCCTTTTCGGGTTGAACTTCCCCCTTTTGGAGTTGAATTCCCCCCTTTTAGAGCAGAAAAGCCCCGTTTTTGGGCAGAAAAGTCCCATTTTGGGTTGAATTCCCCCCTTTTGGGGGCAGAAAAGCCCCATTTTGGGTTGAATTCTCCCCAATTTTGGGTTGAATTCCCCCCATTTTGGGGCAGAAAAGCCCCATTTTGGGTTGAATTCCCCCCTTTTGGGGCAGAAAAGCCCCATTTTGGGTTGAATTCCCCCCTTTTGG
>NW_015440046.1:0-6478 GCF_001577835.2 Coturnix japonica | reverse complement strand
CCCCCCATCCCCAGTATGGCTTTGATAAATGATTATAGGGGGCTCCTGGGGGTCTTATGGGGTTTATAAGTGGGAGTTTGGGTGCCCATGGTCACCTATAGACCCCCTTAGGTCTATTATAGGGACCCAATGTCACCCTATGGGACCCCCCAGGTCTATTATGGGGACCCAATACCACCCTATGGGACCCCCCAATATCACCCTATAGGACCCAATGTCACCCTATAGGACCCAATATCACCCTATGGGTCCCCCCAGGTCACCCTATGAGACCCAATATCACCCTATAGGACCCAATGTCACCCTATGAGACCCAATACCACCCTATAGGCCCCAATACCACCCTATGGGACCCAATACCACCCTATGGGACCCAATACCACCCTATGGGACCCAATACCACCCTATAGGCCCCAATATCACCCTATGGGACCCAATATCACCCTATGGGACCCAATACCACCCTATGGGACCCAATACCACCCTATAGGACCCAATACCACCCTATAGAACCCAATATCACCCTATAGAACCCAATACCACCCTATGGGACCCAATGTCACCCTATGAGACCCAATACTACCCTATGGGACCCCCCAATGTCACCCCATAGGACCCAATATCACCCTATAGGACCCAATACCACCCCATAGGACCCAATACCACCCTATGGGACCCCCCCCCATTATCTCACCGTCCTTCTTGATCTTCTCGTTGAGGTTATTGATGTAGATCGTGTGGTTGGGCCGCGCCTCCTGCACCGCCATCGCGCTGCGCTGCGGCCAACAAAGGGTTAATCCACAGCCAACCACGTGGCCACGCCCCCTTTTCATCGCGACTCCGCCCCCTTTCCGCTTGGCCACGCCCCCAACATCCGGGTCCTTCCCCCCCTCCAACATCCGGGTCCTTTATCCCCCTCCAACATCCGGGTCCTTCCACCCCTTCCAACATCCGGGTCCTTCCCCCCCCAAGGCCTCTAAGCGGTTTTTCCCCCCTTTCTCCCCCCAAAATCCTCCTTTTTTCCCCCAAAAACCCCTCAGAAATGGCTCCCGAAGCTCTGAGAGCTTCCCCAGCCAGAGGAAAATCCCAAAACTTCATGATTTTAACCCAAAATCCGCCCCCCCCCCACCTCGGATCTCCTCAGGCCTCGCCGCCGCCTGCCCGCTCGCGCCTCTCGCGCTGTGCCCGCCCACCCGCCTCCGCCGACCAATCACAACGCGCCTTCCTCACCTCCCAGCCAATAGCGGAAGAGCCGGAAAGGGCGGGGATAACGAAGCCTCTCAACCAATGGGAAGCGCGGATCTCTAGTCCCCGCCCCTTTCTCCCAGCTGCCTCAGCGCAAAACCGGAAGGGGCGGGGCATCCCACCGGAAGTGTGCGTGTCTCCTCGCCGTCCGCTCCTCCCCGACGCTGGCGCTGAACGTTCCGCTCCCTCCACGGCCGCCCCCGAACCGGAGAATGGACATCAGCGGCCGGAGAAATGACGGACGGCGGCGGAAGTGGAAGATGGCGGATCCGGGAGCTGCTCAAGAGGGCGAATCGGGGCTACCTGGGGGCGGGGGATTCGTGTCCGGGGTGGAACGGTAGCCGGGTGGAAAATTCCGGGGGAGACTTTGGTTCCGGGGGGGTCCCTCATATTGGGGGGGCCCTTTGTCTATTGAAGGGGGCATCTTATTTGGGGGGGTCCCCTCTTATCCAGGTTAGCCCCCCTCATTGGGGGTCCAAAGACCGCTTATTAAAGCCCCCCCCCTATTTTTGGGCCCCCCTCTATTTTAGGACCCCCCCCACCTTATATTGGGACCCCCCCCCTTGTTTTATGGGCCCCCCCCATTTGAGACCCCACCCCTTATTTGGCGAACCCCCCCCATTATTTGTATTGCCCCAACCTTATTTATAGGTACCCCCCCCTACTTTAAGACCCCCCCCTTATTATGAGCGGACCCCCGCCTTCATTTTAGCCCCCCCCCTATTTGTTGGGAAACCCCCCTTCTCTTTAAAGACCCCCCATATTTTACACAGCCCCCCAACTTGTTTAAGCCCCACTCCCCCTATTTTAGGCCCCCCCCCCCCTTTTAAGAGACCCCCCCTAATTTGGACCCCCCCCTATTTATATGCCCCCCCCCCCCCCCAGCCTCTCCCCTCCCTTCCAATGGTCCTGGTGCCATCGTGTGCAGCCCCCCCCCTCATCCGCAGGACGGGCTGGGCCTCAGTGATAACTTAAAAGAGACCCCCCCTCATTTTTATAAGCCCCCCTCATTTATAGACGCCCTCCCCATTTATAAGACCCCCGCCCATTCTGTATCCCCTCCACTCTAATTAACCCCCCCCATTTCTAGTCCCCCTCCCCACCTTTACTAAGACCCCCCCCCAGTTATAAACCCGGCCCCCATATATCATAAGGGACCCCCCCATAGAACCCCCGCCCCATTTAACCCCCCCATACTAAAGACTTGCCACCAGATCAACCAGATAGTAAAGACCCCCCCCCTTTATAGCCCCACATTTAATAACCCGCCCCCTTGTTAAAGCCGCCCCCCTTATAAAGACCCCCACCCCATTTAAACCCCCCCCATTATGAAGACCCCCCCTATAAAGAACCCCCAATATCAAAGACCCCCCTTATTACAGGACCCCCCCCATAATAACCTCCCTTATAAGCCCTCACCCCATGTCATAACCCCCCCATATTATAAGACCCCCCCCCTTTATAAATCCCCCCCAATTAATAATCCCTCCCGCTGTTATAAGACCCCCCCCCCTTTATAAGACCCCACCCCATTTAACCCCCCCATAGTTCTAAGACCCCCCCATTAATAACCCCCCATTGAATAACCCCCCCCTTGTTTTAACCCCCCCCATTTAATAGAACCGAAACCCATTATTGTAAAGCCCCCCCCAGTTATAACCGCCCGCCAATAATGTAGAACGCCCTCCCCTTTATAAGCGCCGCCCCCCATTAATAACCCCTGCCCATATATTAAGACCCCCCCACATATAATGACCCCCCATATATAAAGACCCCCCCCCCTTTATAAGACCCCCCTATATATAACCCCCCCATAAATCGCCCCCCCATATGAAACCCCCCCATGAGGACCCCCCCGCCATTAATCTATAACCCCCCCCAGATATAAGCCCCCCCCGATTAATAACCCCCCCCAATATCAAAGACCCCCTCCCTTCATTAAGGCCCACCCCATTTAGATAAACCCCCCCCGATTATATAAGGACCCCCCCATATATAAAGACCCCCCCACCACAGTGATAAGACCCTCCCCAGTATATAAGACCCCCCCGCAATTAAACCCCCGACACAATATAAGACCTCCCCATATTATAAGACCCCCCGATATCATAAGGACCCCCCCACACATTTATAAGACCCTCCCCAATACTAAACACCCCCCACATATTAAGAGACCCCCCCACAATAAAGACCCTCCCCATATATAAGACCGCCCCCCTGTATAAAGGGCCCGCCCCCATATATTAAGAACCCCCCCCTTATAAGACCCCCCCATTACTCATAAACCCCCATAAAGAACCCCACTCCATTTAAAACCCCCGCCCTTATAAGCCCCCCATGTAATAAATCACCTCCACCTTTATACCTCCCCCCATTAATAGGACCCCCCAATATAAGCCCCCAGTATAGAAGAACCCCCCCAATTAATAAACCCCCACCCATTAAGTACCCCCCCTTATTATTAAAGCCCCCGCCCATTAATAAACCCTCCCCTTGAATGAACCACCCCATTTAATGAAACCCCCTCAATATAAAGCCCCCCCTTTAAAAGCCCCGACCGCCATTTAATAACCCCCTCATATATATATAGACCCCCCCCACCATATAAGACCTCCCCCCAATATATAAGCCCCCGCCCTTATAAGACCCCCAGCCCCATTTAACCCCCCACATATAAGACCCCCCATTAATAACACCCCCGCCACTTTAATACCCCCCCCTATTTATAAGCCCCCCCCATTAATACCCCCCATAAGCGCCCCCCCATTTATAAAGCTCCCCCCGCCCATTAATAAACCCCCCCCATATATACGCGACCCCCCCCCCCCGATAATATATAAGCCCCCCCCCTTATAACCCCCCCTTTTCAACCCCCCCCACTCAGGTGCGGAGTGGTTCGGCTCTCGTGGATGGGGGGGTCCCTTGTCGCCCCCCAGCACCAAGAATTCCCATTGAGGACATAGTTTGCAGGCAGCGCGGAAAACGGGCTACCAAGCCTGCAGGGGGAAGATGTTCAATGGTAAACAAGGGGGGTTCAATGGGGGGTCATTAAAATGGGGGTCATTATATGGGGGGGTTATTACAATGGGAGATGTTTCAATGTGTGGTTCAATGTGGGGGGGGTCAATGGGGGGGCTTCTAAATGGGGGCGGCTTAATAGATTGGGGCGGGGTCATTAAAATGGGGGATGGGGGGGCTCTTTAACATGGGGGGGTCTTTAAATGGGGGTGGGGGGCTCTTTAAATGGGGGGGGTCTTTAATAATGGGTTCGGGTATTAAAATGGGGGGGCTTTTTTAGAACGTGGGTGGGAGGTCATAAATGGGGGGCTTCTTAAATGGGGGGGTGGAGTCATTAAATGGGGTCATTTAAATGGGGGTGGTCATGTAAATGGTCCGTGGCATTAAATGGGAGGTGGGCCATTAAATTGGGGGGTCATTATATGGGGGGTCATTAAATCGGGAGAGCAATTGCAATAGGTAACCAATGGGGCGGGGCTTAAACTGGGGGGGGGGCAATAAATGGGGGGTTCATTATATGGGGGGCTTAAGATGGGGGGTCAATTCTATATGGGGGGGCCATTAAAATTGGAGAGGTTCAATGGTGACTGATGGGGGTAAATGGGGCGGGCTTAAATGGGGGGGTCATTAAAGTGGGGGTGGTCTTTAAATAGGGAGGTGGGGAGCTTAAAGTGGGGTGGGTGGCGGTCATTAAATGGGGGGGTCATTAATTGGGGGGGCTTTAGAATGGGGCCATTAAGTGCGGGTGGGTCTTTAAATGGCGGTGTGGGGCGCTCTTTTAGTAATGGGGTCTTTAAATGGGGGGGCAGTTTAAATGGGGGCCTTTAAATGGGGAGTGGGGGGGTCTTTGAAGTGGGTGGGGGTCATTAATATGGGGTGGGGGGCTGTTTAAAGATGGAGGGTCGATAAATGGGGAGGCTCATTAAATGGGGGGGTCATTAATGTGGGGGGGTCTTAAAATATGCGCGGGGGGTCTTAAAGGAGATTTTCAATGCTTAAATTTAATGTTTCTGGGGTCTTTAAATGGGGGGGGGTCATTAAATGGGGGTTAAAAGTGGGGGGGTCATTAAATGGGGGGGCTTTTAAATGGGTGGGTGGGGGGGTCTTTAGTCTGGGTGGGGGGTCATTAAATGGGTAGGGTGGGAGATGGGGGCTCTTTAAATGGGGGGTCATTAAATGGGGCGCTCATCTTAAATGGGAGGGTCATTAAGTGGGGGGGGCTTTAAATGCGGGGGGTCTTTAAATGGGAGATGTTCAATAGTAAAATTAATGGGGGTCTTTAAAATGGTGGGGGTCCATTAATGCGGGGGGGGCTTTAATAATGGGGGGGGGTCATTAAATGCGGGGGGCTTTAAACTGGGGGTGGGGGGTGTCTTATAAGTGAGTGGGGTCATTAAATTGGGGTGGGGGCTCTTTTAAATTGGGGGGGTCATAAAATGGGGGGCTGCATTAACGATGGGGGTCATTGAAGTGGGAGGGGCTTGAAATGCCAGGGGGGGTCTTTAAAATGGGGAAGATGTTCAATGGTAATAATGGGGAGGGTCTGAATGGGGGTCAGTTTAATGTAGGGGGGGGGGCTGAGAATGGGGGTCATTAAATGGGGGCTTAAATGGGTGGGGGGGTCCATTAAGTGTGGGTCATAAATGGTGGGGTCTTTAAAATAGCGCGGGTGGGGTCTTTTAAATTCGGCGGATCAACATGGATCGGGACTTCTTTCATTTTATCCAGTGGGGGGTCATTAAAGTGGGGGGTGGTTATAAATGGGGAGGTCATTAATGGGGTTTCATATGGAAAACTAATGGGGGCGTGCTTTTACATGGAGCGGTGGGGTCATTAAATGGGGGGGGGGTAAAATGCGGGGGGGTCATAATGGAATGTTCAATGGTTAACCAATGGGCTTTAGAATGGGGCGGCTTTTCTTCCTCATCCAACGTTAAGGACGAGGCATTTTCTTCAAGTGATTCATCGGCTTCATCAATGCGACCATACTCGTATTCGGGACAGATCCGTCCTGTAAGTTGTGCAATGGCTTATCATACCTAGACCATTGCGCCGGTGTCATTAAATGGAAGAGCACGTTTCAATCGGGAACTAATGGGGGGGCTTAAATGGGGGGTCATTAAAAATGGGGTGTCTTGAAATAGGCGGGGGGTCATTAGAATCGGGGGGCTCATTAAATGTGGGGGCTCATTAAATGGGGGAGTCATTAAATGCT
>NW_015440045.1:31759-33072 GCF_001577835.2 Coturnix japonica | reverse complement strand
GGGGGTAGTGGGGGTAATGGGAAGGGGGTCGGGGTCCTGCATCGTGGTTGTGGGGGTACTGGGGGGGAAAGGAGGGGGTTTGGGGTCCTGTATCATGGTTATAGGGGTTCTGGAGGGCACAGGAGGGGATTTGGGGCTATAGACCCCTGTTATGGGGGTACTGGGGGTAATGGGAAGGGGCTTGGGGCCACAGAGCCCTGCTATGGGGGTGTTGGAGGGGATGGGAAGGGGCTTGGGGTCCTGCATCATGGCTATAGGGGGGAAAGGAGTGAGTTTGGGGCCATAGACCCCTGTTATGGGGGTACTGGGGGGGATCGGGAAGGGGGTCGGGGTCCTGTATCATGGTTATGGGGGAGTTGGAGGGCACAGGAGGGGATTTGGGGCCATAGAGCCCTGCTATGGGAGTAGTGGGGGGGTGTGAAGCCATAGAGCCCTGCTATGGGGTGCTGGGGGGCACAGGGGGGGATTTGGGGCCGTGAGTGCAGCCAGGAGCATCGCAGAGTGAATGTGGGTCAGAAAGTGGGGCTGGGGGCGGCACCTTTGGGGGGGGGCGGCACCTTTTGGGGGGGGGGCGGCACCTTTTGGGGGGGGGGCGGTGCTTTGATGGGGACCCAGGAGGGTCCCTCGTGTCGGGGTTCGTCCGTTCCCCACCCCAGTTTCTACCTCCCGGTCCCCGCTCGGTGCCGGTGCCGGTTCCGTTGTGTCCCCGTTTGTTGGTGCCGGTCCCGGTTCCGTCCCGGTTCCGTTTGGTTCCACGTTTCGGTCCCTCCTCGGTCCCGTCCGTTCGCACCGACCCCTCCCACAGCCGGGTCAGCCACGTCTTCTTCAGCTTCTGGACCCCCCCGTGCCCCCCGGGGGGGGGGTCTCACCGTCCGACCCCGCCGTGTCCGTGGGACCCCCCGCTCCAAATCCCCCAGGGACCCCCACAGGTCCGCGCTGTGCCGGGGTGGGGGGCGGCGTTGGGGGGCGTTGGGGGGCGCTGGGGGGCGGCGCTCTGCTGTCCCTCCATGGGGGTCCTTCCCCGTCCTGGGGGTGAGGGGGGGGCTCCTGCAGGGGGTAAAAGTCCTGGGGGGGGGGACAGAGGGGACAGAGGGGGCTGTCAGTGCGGCAGCGACCCCAAATAGGGATCCCCATCCCTTATAATGGGGGTAACCCATGGCATCGACCCCAAATAGGGGTCCCCATCCCTTATAATGGGGGTAACCCATGGAATCAACCCCAAATAGGGGTCCCCGGCCCTTATAATGGGGGGAACCCATGGCGTCGACCCCAAATAGGGGTCCCCAGCCCTTATAATGGGGGTAACCCATGGC
>NW_015440045.1:29305-31531 GCF_001577835.2 Coturnix japonica | reverse complement strand
AACCCATGGCGTCGACCCCAAATAGGGGTCCCCAGCCCTTATAATGGGGGTAACCCATGGCAGCGACCCCAAATAGGGGTCCCCATCCCTTATAATGGGGGTAACCCATGGCATCGACCCCAAATAGGGGTCCCCGGCCCTTATAATGGGGGTTAACCCATAGCATCCCCTCTTGGGGGGTCTCCATCCCATATAATGGGGGTATCCCATGGCAGCCCCTCTTGGGGGTCTCTGTCCCATTATAATGGGGGTAACCCATGGCAGCCCCACTTGGGGGTCCCATATAATGGGGGTAACCCATGGCAGCCCCTCCTAGGGGTCCCCATCCCATATATTGGGGATAACCCATAGAATCTCCTCTTGGGGGTCTCCATCCTATATCATGTAGGGTAACCCATCCCCTCTTGGGGGTCCCCGTCCCATATCATGGGGGGTAACCCATAGCATTCCCTCTTGGGGGTCCCATATAATGGGGGTAACCCATAGCATCCCCTCTTGGGGGTCTCCATCCCATATAATGGGGGTAACCCATCCCCTCTTGGGGGTCCCTGTCCCATATAATGGGAGCTAACCCATGGCAGCCCCTTTTGGGGGTCTCAATCCCTTATAATGGGGGGTAACCTATAGCAGCCCCTCTTGGGGGTCCCATACAATGGGGGCTAACCCATGGCAGCCCCTCCTGGGGGTCCCATATAATGGGGGGTAACTCATCCCCTCTTGGGGGTCCCATATAATGGGGGTAACCCATGGCAGCCCCTCTTGGGGGTCCCCATCCCATCCCATGGAGGAATGTGGGGGATCCCTTTAGGGCCGTCCCACATCTCTGCCCCTCTGTGCACCCCCGGTGCCCCATATCTGTGGGTCGCCCGCGCTCCCCCCGCCCCATAGCGGCATGGGAAAGGAATGGGGCGCACCCACAGCTCTGCCTCCATGACTCAGCCCCCCCCGGCAATGGGAGCACCCTGTGGGGCTGGGGAGCGTCACCCCATTGCTGGGGGGGCTGCACCTCTGGGCCGTCACCATATTGAATGGGGGGGTGCTGGGTTCTATGGGGCTGAATGACCCCCCCCCCCCCCGGAACCCAAATCCCCACAGACCCTGTCCCCATGGACCTACATCCTTATTGACCCCATTTGTTGACCCCATATCCCCACTGACCCCATATTCCCACGGACCCCCATCCCTATGGACCCCAAAGTCTCATGGACCCCATCCCCACTGACCCCAAATCCCCACAGACCCNATATCCCCACTGACCCCATATCCCCACTGACCCCATATCCCCACAGACCTCCATCCCCACTGACCCCAAATCCCCACTAACCCAAATCCCCACGGACCCCCATCCCCACAGACCTCCATCCCTATGGACCCCGAAGTCTCATGGACCCCCATCCCCCCAGACCCCATATCCCCACTGACCCCCATCCCTACTGACCCCAAATCCCCACTGACCCCCATATCCCCATGGATCCCAACCCCCGGACCCCCCCATCCCCACACACCGTGTTCCCCATACGACCCCCTTACCCTATTCCCCGTTCCGGAGCCGTCACTGTACGGGTTGGGGGTCTCCTTTCCCGTCGGTGGGACCCCCAAGTAAAGGGGCTGCCCCCACGTTGCCATATAGGATCCCAGCTGCCACTCGGTCCCGGTCGCTCCCTCCGCGGCCCCATAACGGGGCAGCATCGAGGACACGAGGAGGGGGCAATGGCGGAGGGGTCTGGGGTCTCCATCGCTCTCCAGGGGGAGGGGCGGGGGGTACGAGCGGCCATAAAGGGTCAATGGGGCCAGAACGGCGTCCGCCCAATGAGGGCGACCCTCGGGGGGCTCGGCCCAACCTTTGGGCTGCCCGTTTTTGGGGGGGGGCGGCAGCAGACGGGGGGCTTTGGGGGGGGGGCACAATGGGGCCGGTAGGAAGGGGCAGCCCGGAGCCGAGCAGCGGCTCCATGGGCAGCTCTTATGGCTCAGCTCGTTGTAATGGACGAGGGGGGGCTCGCTATGGGGCGGGCTGTGGGGCGGGGGCGGCGCCGGGACCCCATTGCTGCCCATCGCCCCATGGGCCGCTCGCCTCCAGTGGGGCAGGGTTTGCTCCATGCCGGTCTCGTTGGCCATGGGCTCATGTGCTGCTCGGAGCCTGGGGGGGCACAAATGGGGGGGGGGGATCAGTGGGGTGCAGACCCCCCCATCCTCACCCCTACCCCCTCCCATGGGACCCCCCCATCC
>NW_015440045.1:26003-29047 GCF_001577835.2 Coturnix japonica | reverse complement strand
CCCCCACCCATCTCACCCTAACCCCTTCCCATGGAACCCCCCCATCCTCACCCCAATCCCCCCCAATATGGAACAGGCACCCCATCCTCACGCCCTCCCCCCCCATGGACCCTCCACATCAACCCCTACCCCCTTCTCATTGGGCCCCCCCCTCACCCCTAATCCCCCCCAACCATGGACCCCCCTCAAATCTTCACCCACTACCCCCCCATGATAGACCCCCCCATCCTAGGTGGAACCCCCCCATCCTTCACCCCTATTCCCCTCTCCATGGGAAACCCCCACATACTCACCCCCTCCTCCCCCACCAGGAGGACCCCCCCCCCCAATCCTCAACCCCAACCCCCCTCCCAACCCCCCCTATCTTCACCCCAACCCCTCCCATGGGACCCCCGTCGCATCACCCCTCCCCCCTCCCATGGGACCCCCTCCCTGATCCTCACCCCTACCCCCCCCATGAGACCCCCCTACATCTTCACCCCTACCCCCCCTATTGGGACCCCCCCTCTCCCATAGGAGACACTGAGCCTTTCCAGCTCCATTGCATGGCTGGGGGGGGGGTCTAAAGGTGCCCCCTGTTGGCACGATCCTTTTGGGGGGGGGTTACGCATTTTATGGTGGGTGTCCCCCCCCCACCCTGCACCCATCTGGCCCTTTGCCCACCCAGCAGCACCCAGCGGGGGGGTGGGGGGGGCCGTGCCCCACGCAGGTATTTGCCTGCAGGGCTGGGTGCTGCCTCCATGCCAATGGATGGGGGGGGAGTTGGGGGGCATATGGGGGGGGTTGGCCACCCCATAGCCACCCCACAGCCACCCCATAGCCACCCATGGCCACCCTATAGCCAACCCATAGCCAACCCATAGCCACGCATAGCCTCCCCATAGCCACCCATGGCCACCCCATAGCCACCTCATAGCCACCCCATAACCACCCCATAGCCACCCCATAGCCACCCATAGCCACCCTATAGCCACCAATGGCCACCCCATAGCCACCAATGGCCACCCTATAGCCAACCCATAGCCACCCTATAGCCAACCCATAGCCACCCTATAGCCAAACCATAGCCACCCCATTGCCACCCATGGCCACCACGGGGTCTTATAGGGTCCCATCCCTACTCACCCTACAACCATCACCCCGAGCTGCCATCCTACACCACAACCACCACAGTGCGACACTACAACATCCCCATGGCTGCCCCATAGCTCACTGTGGGGTCTTATGGGGGCTGCATCCCCATTCACCCTACAAGCATCACTCTGAGCCCCCATCCTACACCACAACGCTGCCCTGCAGTGCCCCCATATCCACCCCATGAGCTCACAATGGGGTTTTATGGGACTCCATCTCACTATGGGGTCTTATAGGGCTCCATCCCCATTCACCCTACAAGCATCACTCTGAGCCCCCACCCTACACAATGGTGCCCTACATTGCCCCCATATCTACCCCATGAGCTCACCACGGTCTCCTATGGGACTCAGTCCTCATCCGCCCTATAAGCAGGACCATGAGCCCCCATCCTACACCACAGTGGTACCCTACAATGTCTCTATAGCCACCCCACAAGCTCACCATGGGGTCCTATGGGGCTCCATCTCACCACGGGGTCTTATAGGATTCCAACCCCATTCACCCTACAAGCATCACTCTGAGCCCCCACCCCACACCACAACGCTGCCCTACAACGACCCCATATCCACCCCATGAGCTCACCGTGGGGTCCTATGGGGTTCCGTATCCATTCACCCTATAAGCACCACTCTGAGCCCCCACCCCACACCACAACGCTGCCCTACAACGACCCCATATCCACCCTGAGCTCACCGCAGTCTCCTATGGGACTCAGTCCCCATCCGCCCTATAAGCATCAATCTGAGCCCCCACAGCACAACACTGCCCTACAATGACCCCATAGCCACCCCACAAGCTCACAGCAGGTTCTTATGGGGCTCCATCCCCATTCACCCTACAAGCATCACTCTGAGCTCCCACCATACACCACAACGCTGCCCTACAGCGACCCCATATCCACCCTGAGCTCACCGCGGTCTCCTATGGGGCTGTGTCCCCATCCGCCCTATAAGCAGGACCATGAGCCCCCACCCCACACCTCAACGCTGCCCTACAATGTCCCCATATCCACCCCCTGAGCTCACCATGGGGTTTTATGGGGCTCCATCCCCATTCACCCTACAACCATCACTCTGAGCCCCCATCCTACACCACAAGGGCATCCTCAATGACCCCATAGCCACCCCACAAGCTCACCGCAGGTTCCTATGGGGCTCCATCCCCATTCACCCTACAAGCATCACTCTGAGACCCCACCCTACACCACAACGCTGCCCTACAACGACCCCATATCCACCCTTAGCTCACCGCGGGCTCCTATGGGGCTCGGTCTCCATCCACCCTATAAGCAGGACCATGATCCCCCACCCCACACCACAACACTGCCCTACAACGACCCCATATCCACCCCACAAGCTCACTGCGGGCTCCTATGGCACTCCATCCCCATTCACCCTACAAGCATCAATCTGAGCCCCCACCCCACACCATAACACTGCCCTACAACGACCCCATATCCACCCCGAGCTCACCGCGGTCTCCTATGGGGCTGGTTCCCCATCCGCCCTATAAGCCGGACGCATCAGTCGGGCCGGTCTCATTTCGATCCCTTCTCACCCCATTAAACCCACAGACCGAACGGGTCCGGTTCCGGGATCTGCAGGAGCCAGAAGTCGCCCCGTGCAGCCCTGGGGACGTTCGGTTCCGAGCTCAGCTCCATCGGGACCCACGGTCCGGCCCCACCGGGACCCCCCAACCCGGGACCTCCGGTTCCGAGACGATCAGCTCAGATCCGCGATCCCAAAAGCGACTGTGGGGCGGCAGCCAACGGGTCGGTACCGCCCAGCCCCGCAGGTTCGTCCTGTGTCATTCAATGGGGCCTTTGTTCCGAACCGACCCGCCCCGGTACGGGCGGAACCGGGAGGAACGAGACGGAGCGATGGGAACCGGGCTGTGGGGCAGGGAGG
>NW_015440045.1:19701-20653 GCF_001577835.2 Coturnix japonica | reverse complement strand
TGCATGGGGCTGTAATGCATGGGGCTGTGTGCATGGGGCTGTAATGCATGGGGCTGTAATGCATGGGGCTGTAATGCATGGGGCTGTAATGCATGGGGCTGTGTGCATGGGGCTGTAATGCATGGGGCTGCAATGCATGGGGCTGCGGTGCATGGGGCTGTAGTGCATGGGGTTGCAGTGCATGGAGCGGCCCCGTGGGGTGCAGAGAATGCCGCAGTGCAAGGAGCATTGCAATGCCTGCAAGGTGCAACCCCTGCAGCAGTGTAAGGATCATTGCAAAGCCTGCAAGGTGCAAATCATGCAGTGGCACAGAGAGCATTGCAATACCTGCAAGGTGCAACCCCTGCAGCAGCACAAGGAGCATTACAGCGCTGCAGGAGCTGCACACCCACCACCTTATGGGCAATGAATCCCCCTGCAGCCCCATGCATTGCTCCCTGCACTGCAGCCCTGCACTGCTGCTGCTGCATTGCCATAATGCATGCATGCATGCAGCTTGTCCCTGACTGCCGTGCATTACATAAAGCATGCAGCCCCCCCCAGCGCAGCACGGGGTGACGGCAGGGCACGGAGCAGCGCAATTAACACCATAATTAACACCATTGTAATTAAGGTCGGTGCGGGGCAGTAATGCAGGGCTGACAGAGGGGACCCCCCCATCCCAATGCAACCAGCATCGCACCCACCCCCATCCCAGCGTGGGGGTCCATCAGCCCTAAGCAGGAGCCAGGACCCCCCCCCTGCACCCCGGGATGTTGGGGGGGGGGTGATGAATGAAGACCCCCCCCCACATTGTGACTGAGGTGAGGGGTCCCGTGGAGCCCCAGGGGGGGCTGGAGCCAAAGGGAGCCCAACAGCACCCCCCACCTTGCGGCCTCCTCCACCCCCCCGGCCCCACCGACCCCCCCATAGGCCGAACCCCCCACCCCACAGACCCACACACCCCATAGAA
>NW_015440045.1:18225-19516 GCF_001577835.2 Coturnix japonica | reverse complement strand
CCCCCCCCCATACCCCATAGGGACACCAGCCCCGTATCCTTGGAGGACCCGCAGCCCCATAAGCGGCTTTATGGGATTTACCCCCCTTCACCCCCCCCATCCCATTAATCGTCTCTGGTCACTTTATAGGGCTAATCCCACCCCCCCACATGGAACTCTCCCTGCCCCGGGAGGACCCCGGGGTCACCTCAGACCAACCCCCCCCTCATTGGGGGTCCCACCCCCCCTTATTATGGGGTCTCAGCCCCCCCCATTGTGGGACCCACCCCCCCCTATTATGGGGTCCCAGTCCCCCCCATTGTGGGCCCCACCCCCCCTTATTATGGGTCCCACCCCTCCCTTATTATGGGGTCCCAGTCCCCCCCATTATGGGTCCCAGCCCCCCTTATTATGGGGTCCCACCCCCCCCCAGTGTGGCTCCCACCCACCCTTTATTATGGGGTCCCAGCCCCCCCATTTTGGGACCTACCCCCCCTTATTATGGGGTCCCACACCCCCATTATTAAGGGGTTCAAGCCCCCCCCATTGTGGGACCCACCCCCCCGTTATTATGGGGCCCCAGCCCCCCCAATGTGGGTCCCACACCACCCTTATTACAGGGTCCCACCCCTTATTATGGGGTCCCAGCCGCCCCCCATTGTGGGTCCCATCCCCCCTTATTATGGGGTCCCAGCCCCCCCCATTGTGGGTCCCAGCCCCCCCCAGTCCCATAAGTGTAAGTGGGGTGAGTCTATGGGGTCGTTCCCCCCCCCCCCACAAGCACAGTGTTGGGGAGGGGGCTGCAGGGATATATATATATATCTATCTATATAGTCCCAAATGCAGTTTATTAGCCCACATCCAACCCCCCCCTCCTTCATTTTGGGGGGGGGTCCATTAAAATCACTCCCACTCCCATTGTGGGGGGGGGGCGCTGGGGGGCACAGCAATGGGGCAGAGGCGCCAGCGCCCACCCCAATGCGGGGGGGGGGGGCACAGATAGGACCCCCCCCAGGGCAGCAGCTGAAGGCACAGATCCCAATGGGAGGAGGTGGTGGGAGGGGGGGGCACACAGAGCAGCCCCCCCCCCAATTAATGAGGTCCATGCGGTGTGAGGTTGTGGTGGGGGGGGGGGACATCAGCTGTCCTGATCCGGGGGGGGCACCTTCTTCCTGAGCCGGGTGCGCACCCCCCGACCAGAGCCCTGGGGGGGGCACAAGGGGGGGGTCAGATCACATTGCCCCCACCCCCCTCTTTGTTGCCCCCCCCTCCTTTGGCTGCCCCCCTTCCCCTTCACTGCCCCCCCCCTCCT
>NW_015440045.1:12079-13226 GCF_001577835.2 Coturnix japonica | reverse complement strand
GGGGGGCACCCAATGCAGCCATGGGAGACCCCAGATGGATAAACATGGGGGGGAAGCACCCAATATAGCCATAAAGGAACATAAATGGGAGAGTCCTGGGGGGGGGGGCACCCATTGAAGCCATGGGGGACCCCAGATGGATGAGTTTGAGGGGGGGGCACCCAATACAGCCATAAAGGACCCCAAATAGATAAGCATGGGGGGGGAAGCACCCAGTGCAGCCATAGTAGACCCCATGGGGGACCCCAAATGGATGAGTTTGAGGGGGGGGCACCCAATACAGCCATAAAGGACCCCAAATGGGGGGGGGACACCCAATGCAGCCATGGAAGACCCCAAATGGGTGAGCTTGGGGGGGGGGGAAAGAACCCATTGCAGCCATGGGGGACCCCATATGTGTGAGTTTGAGGGGGGGGCCACCCAATATATTAATGTAGGACCCCAAATGGGGGGGTTATGGGATGGGGGGGGGTCTCACCTTGGCGGCCGCCTGCACTGCAGCCATGGCCGCCATGTTGAGCCCCCTCCTGCCGAAGCGCAGCACGGCCTCACAGCTCCGCTCCTTGGCTTGGACAATGCAGGAATCGATCTCCTGCATGGAGAGCCCATAGGATCAATATGGGGGGGGTCACACACCATATCCCCCCCCCAATACAGACACCCACCTTCTCATTCCGGGCCAGCGTTGGATGCACAAACCTGCGGTACAACAGCCCGGCCCCGCGGGTGTAGGGACACAGCAGCCACAGCACAAAGGCCATTTTCAGCTCATAGTAAAAGGGCAGCCTATGGTGAAATGGGGGGGGGACACCCCCAAAGTGAGGGGGGGTCGGGGCTGTAGGTAAAGGCTGAAGTTCTATCCCCCCCCCCCCCCCCCTTTCCCCTCTGAGATGAAAAAAAAACACTTCTCCCATAATTTACCAGGGTAGGAAGATATCCGTGAATGTCTCTGCTGTCGTGAAGAGCGCAAATATTATCCAGTACATCATCCATTTGACCTGGGGGGGGGGATGGGGATAAAGGGGAGGGGTGTAAGTGTGGGACCCCCCAAAATGGGGGGTGGGATGTTGGGGGGGGGGGCACAGAGAGACTCACGTATTCACGTATGTTTTTGGTCTTCACTGCTTTGTAGGAGGCGTAGGCGGGG
>NW_015440045.1:10687-11688 GCF_001577835.2 Coturnix japonica | reverse complement strand
TTCACACAGCACGCTGTGGGGTCCCCCATAACACAGCCCCAATGGGGGTATCTCAGTGATATGGTTTGGGGGGGGGCTGCCCCATAACCCCACAACGAGCACAGCCCCATAAGCAGCGCCACAACGCCCATAACCAACACACGGGTCCCTGTGGGGCCCACCTGCACCTCACTATAGGGAAAGGTGGGACCCCAACAAACCCCCCTCCCCTTTAAGATACCCCTGCCCCCCCCCACTCACACCACCACCCGGCTGAGGATCCACGACACCATGATGCTGGTGCTGGTGCTGCCGTTACCGGGTCGGACCGAACCGAACCGAACCGAACTTCCCCCCCCCCCCCCCCCGTGCCGCTCCTTACCGCTCCGCCGCCGCCGCTCCGCCCTGCGCGCCGCCCCCCCCCCAAACCAATGGGCCCCAACCGTCCGCCCTACAACTTGAATGGGGCGGCCACCAGCTCTGCGCATGCGCACAACCCGCCCAACGGAGCGCTCCGCCCGAGCCTCCATTCTTAAAATGGGCAGCGGTTACTCTTAAAAGGGCAATGGCGGCTCTTAAAGGGGCAGCGGCGCCTCTTAAAAGGGCAATGGCGGCTCTTAAAGGGGCAACGGCTCCTCTTAAAAGGGCAATGGAGACCGTTAAAAGGGCAATGGCTCCTCTTAAAAGGGCAATGGCTCCTCTTAAAGGGGCAACGGCGGTCCTCCTACGAGCAACGGTGTCTCTTAAAAGAGCAATGGCGCCTCTTAAAAGGGCAATGGCTCCTCTTAAAAGGGCAATGACAACCCTTAAAAGGGCAACGTCGGCTCCCCGGCGGGTCCCTCCGGTTCATTGACCCCTCCTCTGTTTAATGACGCTGTATTTATTGACCTCCCCGTGTATTTCCTGACCTACCCCCCCCCCGCAGCGGAGCCCCGAGGGGTTTTCCCCCCTCCTCACCCCACGCGTGGGCGGCTAAGGGTGCACGGAGCCCATTGGGTGTCACAGTGTGTTTATTATGGGGG
>NW_015440045.1:3698-4757 GCF_001577835.2 Coturnix japonica | reverse complement strand
GGGGGGCTGCACCTGAGGACATCCCATAGACCTGCAGGCATCCCATAGACCTGGGGACATCCCATAGACCCTGAGGACATCCCATAGACCCGAGAACATCCCATAGACTCTGAAGACATCCCATAGACCTGGGGACATCTCATAGACCCTGGAGCCCCCACTCCATTAACCTCAGAGCCCCCCACCCCACATACCCTGGACCCCCCCACTGACCTCAGAGCATCCCACTGACCCACTGTGGTACCCCAACCCCATCATAGAACCCCACACCCCCCATAGATGGGCAGTGGGGTCTCTATAGTGCCATGGCGGGGTGGGGGTGAAGGTTTGGGTCAGCTCCATGTGAAAAGGGAAAGCGGGGATGGGAAACGAGGCCAGTTCCTTAATGGGGGGAGGGTGGGGAGGTGGGAAAGGACGAAGGGTGGGGGGGGTACGGGGGGGGCTACAAGCTGAGGACATCCCACAGACCTTGGAGCCCCCACTCCATTAACATTGGAGCCCCCCACTGACCTCAGAGCATCCACTACTCCACTGTGGCACCCCCACCCCCCCATAGAACCCCACACCCCACAACCCCCCATAGATGGGCAGTGGGGTCTCTATGGTACCACTGTGGGGGGGAGTGAAGGTTTGGGTCAGCCCCATGTGAAAAGGGAAAGTGGGGATGGGACACTGAGACCAGTTCTTTGATGGGGGGTGGTGCAGGGTTGGGGGGGGTGCAGGGGGAGTTCTGGGGGGGGGTCTACAGGCTGAGGACATCCCACAGAACCTGGAGCCCCCACTCCATTAACCTCGGAGACCCCACTGACTTCAGGACACCCCACTGACCCACTGTGGCACCCCAACCCCCTCATAGAACCCCACACCCCACAACCCCAGCCCCACAGCCCCCCATAGATGGGCAGTGGGGGCTCTATGGGTCAGGGGGAGGAAGGTTTGGGTCAGCCCCATGACAACCCGAGCCCCAGAGCCCCCCATAGATGGGCAGTGGGGTCTCTATGGTACTATAAGGGGGGGGGGGGGGGGTTTGGGTCAGCTCAGTCTGAAAAGGGAAAGCAG
>NW_015440045.1:0-3559 GCF_001577835.2 Coturnix japonica | reverse complement strand
CCCCACTGACCCACTGTGGCACCCCAACCCCCTCATACCCAACCCCATCATAGAACCCCAGCCCCCCAACCCCCCATAAGTGGGGAGTGGGGGCTCCAATGGTCAGGGGAGGGAAGGTTTGGGTCAGCTCCATTACAACCCCAGCCCCACAACCCCCCATAGATGGGCAGTGGGGTCACTATGGTACCATGGGGGGGGTGAACGTTTGGGTCAGCTCAGTCTGAAAAGGGAAAGCAGGGACGGGAAACCGAGGCCGGTTCTTTGATGGGGGGGGTGGGGGTGCCGGGTTGGGAGGGTACAGGGGGGGTGCAGGGGGGAATCTACAGGCTGAGGACATCCCACAGACCCTGGAGCCCCCACTCCATTAACATTGGAGCCCCCCACTGACCTCAGAGCATCCCACTGACCCACTGTGATACCCCAACCCCCTCATAGAACCCCACACCCCACAACCCCAGCCCCAGAGCCCCCCATAGATGGGCAGTGGGGTCTCTATGGGTAAGGGGGGGTGAAGATTTGGGTCAGCTCCATTACAACCCCAGCCCCACAACCCCCCATAGATGGGCAGTGGGGTCTCTATGGGTCAGGGGGAGGAAGGTTTGGGTCAGCCCCATGACAACCCCAGCCCCAGAGCCCCCCATAGATGGGCAGTGGGGTCACTATGGTACCATGGGGGGGGTGAAGGTTTGGGTCAGCTCAGTCTGAAAAGGGAAAGCAGGGACGGGAAATCGAGGCCAGTTCCAAAATGGGGGGGGTGGTGCAGGGTTGGGGGGGGGTACAGGGGGGTCCCGGGGGGGCTCTAGAGGCTGAGGTCCACCACGACGTGTCGGTACACGACGCTGTTGGCTTTGAAGCTGGGCGCCAGCAGCAGCTGCACATCGGCCGCAGGGACGTATTGAAAAGCCCTGGGCGCCTGCACCGCCAGCTCCTGGAACTTGACGAACCTTTTCCTCTCCCCGTCCCATAAATAAACGTGGCTGAAGGAGAAATCGCTGCCCAGCGCCATATAAACCCGCTGCCCCACTGCAAAAGGCTGCAGCACCATGGAGCCCCTGGACGGCAGCGCCTGCAGCTCCACGAAGCGCTGCCCTTCCCAGCGCAGCACTAAGGAGTCCCCGATGTAGCGGCCGAGACACAAGAAATTCTCCTTATCCGCCTTAAAATGCTTCACCTGCTGCACGTCCGACGTCCGACCCACGTCTCCCTGCCGGCTGAAGCGCCGCTGGGCCCGTTGCCATTGATATAACACGGGGGGCTGGGAGCTGCTGGACACGATGAGCCGCGATTTGCCGTCCAGCTCCACGAACTCCACGTCCGTGTCGCGGTGCCAGGCGTGTAGAGCCTGCTGCCAATAGAAACCATTGGTATCGAGCTGATAGAGGCTGGTGGAACCGGCCTTGGAGCTGTCGGCGATGACGAAGAACCACTGGCCGTCGATGCGGAAGGTTTCCACGTCGTTGGGTTTGCGGGTGCGTTGAGGGTCCAGGTCTTGAAGTTTGACGAAGCGATCGGACGCCGCGTCCCAGCGTTGGATGGAGGAACCGCCAAAGAGCTGAGCCACCACCAGGAACAGCTCAGAGCCCGTCACAAGGGGCTTGCAGTGAACTGCAGAGGGGGCTGGGGGGAGATGGGGGGACGTGGTGAGTATAGGGGGGGTATGGCACCATGGGGGGACATGGTGAGCATAGGGGGTGGTATAGGGGGGGATATGGTGAGTATAGGGGGGATATGATGCCATGGGGGACATGGTGAGTATAGGGGGGATATGATGCCATTGGGGGACATGGTGAGCTCAGGGGGTGGTATGGGGGGGGGGATGTGTCACCATGGGGGATACATTGAGCCCATGGGGATGGCACAGGGAACGGATACACTGTCACTATGGGGGGACACAGCGAGCCCAGGGGGATGGCACTCATAGGGGACACATCACCATAGGGGGACACACATGGACCCCATGGCTATGGGGCACAGAAGGGCCACCCATCACCATGGGGGGCACAGACCGACCCTAAGGCACACGGGTCACCCCATATCTCTGTCCCCAGCACAGAGTGGGCACACAATGTCACCGGGGGATGGGGCTGTGGGGGGGTCCCTGGGGGGATGGGGGGGGTCCCTGCGCCGTGTTACCGGGGATGCGGTGGAAGTCCCGCAGGCGTCGCTCCACGTAATCCCATTTGAGCACCGCGCAGCTGCCGGCACCGGGCTGAGCCAGCGCCACATACAGGTCACTGCGGTACGTGAACGGCTCCGCTGAGACCGCCTGGAACGGGAGAACCTGGTGCACTGCAAAGTCTGCGGGATAGAGAGAGCAGAGAGGATATGGGGGATATATGGGATATATGGGATGGATGGGATATATGGGATGGGATCAAATGGGATGGGATGGGATGGATGGGATGGGATGGGATAAATGGGATGGGATGGGATAAATGGGATGGGATGGGATAAATGGGATGGGATGGGATGGGATGGGATGGGATGGGATGGGATGGGATGGGATGGATGGGATGGATGGGATGGATGGGATGGATGGGATGGGATTGGGTGGATGGAGTGGGATGGGATGGGATGGGATAAATGGGATGGGATGGATGGGATGGATGGGTTGATGTGGGGTTGGGATAAATGAAATGGGATGGATGGGATGGGATGGGAACAGATGGGATGGGAACAGATGGGATGGGAACAGATGGGATGGGATGGGATGGATGGGCAACAGTGGGGTATCATGGATGGACAACGATGGTTTGGGGTGGGTTGGGATGAGATGAGATGGGATGGGATGGGATGGGATGGGATGGGATGGACAGCATTGGGATGGGGTGGGATTGGGTGGGATAGGATGAGATGGATAGGCAACAATGGGGTGTCATGGATGGACAATGTTGGGATGGGGTGGGATGGATGGACAACGTTGGGGTGGGATGGATGGATGGACAATGGGGTGGACTGAACGTCACTGGGATGGGATGGACAACATTGGGATGGGGTGGGATGGACAATGTTGGGATGGGGTGGGGTGGGATGGGATGGGATGGGAAGGGGTGGATGGGATGGATGGGATGGATGGGTTGATGTGGGGTTGGGATAAATGAAATGGGATGGAGAGATGGGATGGGATGGGATAGATGGAATGGGATGGATGAGGAGGATGCATGGGATGGATAGGATGGGATGAGACAGGAGGATATGGATGGGGTTGGATGGATGGGATGGGATATTATGGGATGTTCTGGGGGTGTCCCCTCACCCGTGGTGACGCACTGGAAGTCCCCTATGGGCAGTTCCCGCAGCTCCTGCCCCTCGAACGCTGCGGGGCCGCTGCATTGCACGGTGGGCACCGACGTGTTGGTCCGCTCCAGCCACTCCACCAACCACTTCAGCTTACAGTCACACACCAACGCATTGCCCCGCAGGTCACTGCAGGTCAATATGGGGGGGGGGGGGCCCATTAACCTTACCCATGTTAACCTTACCCCCCCACCCAGAGCCCACCCACCCCCTTATAGCTCCTCCCATAGCCCACCTCCCCCCTTATAGCTCCTCCCAGAGC
>NW_015440044.1:30162-33133 GCF_001577835.2 Coturnix japonica | reverse complement strand
GGGCCATATAGACCCCATAGGGGGGTCCTGGGGCCATATAGAACATCTATAGTTCCGTATAGATGGGGTTGGGGGTCCTGGAGCCATATAGAACATCTATAGGTCTGTATAGATGGGGTTGGGGGTCCCGGGGCCATATAGAACATCTATAGGTCTGTATAGATGGGGTTGGGGGTCCCGGGGCCATATAGAACATCTATAGGTCCATATAGATGGGGTAGGGAGCCCCGGGGCCATATAGACCCCATAGGGGGTCCTGGGGCCATATAGAACATCTATAGGCCCATATAGATGAGGTCGGGGGTCCCCGGGCCATATAGACCCCATAGGGGGGTCCCGGGGCCATACAGAACATCTATAGGTCTGTATAGATGGGGTTGGGGGTCCCGGGGCCATATAGAACATCTATAGGTCCATATAGATGGGGTTGGGGGTCCCAGGGCCATATAGACCCCATAGGACCCACCCTTTCCCCCCCCCCCAGACCCACGCTGACCCCGAAGGTCAATACCAGAACCATGTAGAGCCTGAAGGTCCCTACGCTGACCCCGAAGGGCAATATGGATCCCATGCGGACCGGGAGTCATACCAGGCTCATTTAGAGAGGGACAGACCCTATGGGGGACGTATGGAACGCGACGGGCAGTACGTAGAGCATATGGACCGTGACGGGCAGTACGGGGCACATATGGACCGGGAGAGGCCCTATATGGACCGCGAGAAGCCCTATATGGACCGCGAGGCCCCATATGAAGCGCTGGCTGAAAGGGAAGGAGCGTATGGAGGCCGTCGGAAGGAGAGGGGATATCTGGGACGTATAGATGGGCAGTACCAGCCCCATATGGACCGGGATGGGCAATACCAGCCCCATATGGACCGGGACGGGCAGTACCAGCCCCATATGGACCGGGACGGGCAGTACCAGCCCCATATAGAGAGGGAGGCACAGTATCAGTCCCATATGGACCGCGACGGGCAGTACCAACCCCGTATGGAACGTGAGGGGTCCTATCAGCCCCATATGGACCGGGACGTGCCCTATCAGCCCCATATGGACCGGGATGGGCAGTATCAGCCCCATATGGACCGGGATGTGCCCTATCAGTCGCATATGGACCGCGAGGCGCCCTATCAGCCCCATATGGACCGGGACGCGCCGTTCCACGGCTGCTTGGAGCGGGATCTCCAGTTCCAGCCCCATATGGACCGTGACGGGCACTATCAGACCCATATGGACCGCGAGGCGCCCTATCAGCCCCATATGGACCGGGAGGTGCCGTATCAACCCCATATGGACCGGGAGGCTCCGTATCAGCCCCATCTGGACCGGGAGGCATCTTATCAACCCCATATGGACCGGGACGGTCCGTACACATCCCACGCGGACCGGGATGCTCCTTTCCGGGGTCGGGAAGGTCCTTTTGGATCACGTCCGGATCGGAACCGCTGCGGCGCCGGCCCTCGGGATTGGGATCGAGACTGGGGGGTTCTGAGCCGCAGCTCCAGCCCTGGGGGAGGAGGGCACAGCACCAGCGCCAGCACCAGCCCCGCCACCACCCTGCAGCGCAAGTAAGGCCGCCCGCACCCCCGATGTCGCGATATCCCTCCCTATGTCGCGATATCCTTCCTTGTATCATGATATTCCTTCCCTATGTCGCGATATCCCTCCCTATGTCGCGATATCCCTCCCTATGTCGTGATATCCCTCCTTATGTCACGATATCCCTCCCTATGTCGTGATATCCTTCCCTATGTCACGATATTCTTCCCTATGTCACGATATCCTTCCCTATATCATGATATCCCTCCTTGTATGACAATATTCCTTCCCTATGTCATGATATCCCTCCCTATGTCATGATATTCCTTCCCTATATCATGATATCCCTCCTTGTATCACAATATTCCTTCCCTATGTCACGATATCCCTCCCTATGTCGCGATATCCTTCCTTGTATCACGATATTCCTTCCCTATGTCGCGATATCCCTCCCTATGTCGCGATATCCCTCCTTGTATCACGATATTCCTTCCCTATATCATGATATCCTTCCCTATGTCATGATATCCCTCCTTATGTCACGATATCCTTCCCTATATCGCAATATCCTTCCCTATGTCATGATATCCCTCCTTGTATCACGATATTCCTTCCCTATGTCACGATATCCTTCCCTATGTCATGATATCCCTCCTTGTATCACGATATCCTTCCCTATGTCACGATATCCTTCCCTATGTCATAATATCCTTCCTTATATCGTGATATTCTTTCCCTATGTCATGATATCCCTCCCTATATCATGATATTCCTTCCCTATGTCACGATATCATTCCTTGTATCACAATATTCCTTCCCTATGTCACGAAATCCTTCCTTGTATCACGATATCCCTCCCTATGTCGCGATATCCTTCCTTGTATCGTGATATTCTTTCCCTATGTCACAATATCCTTCCCTATATCATGATATCCCTCCTCTTATCACGATATTCCTTCCTATGTCGCGATATCCCTCCTTATATCATATTCCATCACTATATCACTATATCCTTACCTATATTGCGATATCCCTCCTTATATCACAATATTCCTTCCCTATGTTGTGATATCCTTCCCTATCTCGCGATATCTCTCCTTATATCATGATACTTTCCCTATGTTGTGATATCCCTCCTTATGTCATGATATCCTTCCCTATATCGCAATATCCTTCCTTATATCATGATATTCCTTCCCTATGTCACGATATCCTTCCCTATGTCATTATATCCCTCTCTATATCATGATATTCCTTCCCTATGTCACAATATCCCACCCTATATCGCGATATCCCTCCCACTGTCACGATACCCCCCCCATATTGCGACACCCCTCCCCATAGCACGACCCCCACCCCACATCACGACACCCCACTCTATATCGCGATACCCCAACCTTTAATAGGATACCCCATACCCCTAACCTCATC
>NW_015440044.1:23583-25392 GCF_001577835.2 Coturnix japonica | reverse complement strand
CCTATATCATGACATACCCCCCCAGATCGTGATATCTGGATGGGAGCTATCACAATAGGGCCGGCATGTCGCGATAGGGCTGGTGTGTATTGATAGGAGTCTATCGCGATAGGGCCTGTATATCACGATAGGGCCGAGCCATGGATATGGACCCATAGGATCCTATAGGAATGTATATGGAACCATAGGGGCCTATAGGGATGTCTATGGAACCATAGGGGCCTATAGGGATGTATATGGACCCAGAGGATCCTTTAGGGATGTATATGGATCCATAGGAGCCTATAGGGACCCATAGGATTCTATAGGGATGTATATGGACCCATAGGATCCTACAGGGATGTATATGGACCCATAGGGGCCTATAGGGATGTATATGGACCCATAGGAGCCTATAGGGACCCATAAGGGCTCTATAGGGGCTCCAGTGACCCATAGGATCCTATAAGGATGTATATGGACCCATAGGATCCTATAGGGATGTATATAGACACATAGGAGCCTATAGGGCCCCACAGGGGCTCCAGTGACCCATAGGAGCCTATAGGGATGTATATGGACCCATAGGATCCTTTAGGGATGTATATGGATCCATAGGAGCCTATAGGGACCCATAGGAGCCTATAGGGATGTCTATGGACCCATAGGAGCCTATAGGGACCCATAGGGTCTCCATAGAGGGCTCCAGTGACCCATAGGATCCTATAGGGATGTATATGGACCCATAGGAGCCTATAGAGCCCCACAGGGGCTCCAGTGACCCATAGGAGCCTATAGGGATGTGTATGGACCCATAGGGGCCTATAGGGACCCATAGGGGACCCGTAGAGGCTCTGGTGACCCATAGCAACCTATAAGGACCCATAGGGGCTCCAGTGACCCATAGGATCCTATAGGGATGTCTATGGACCCATAGGATCCTATAGGGATGTATATGGACCCATAGGAGCCTATAGGGGCCCCATAGGGTCTCCATAAGGGCACCAGTGACCCATAGGATCCTATAGGGATGTCTATAGATCCATAGGATCCTACAGGGATGTATATGGACCCATAGGAGCCTATAGGGATGTATATGGACCCATAGAAGCCTATAGGGACCCCATAGGGGCTCCATAGGGGCTCCAGTGACCCATAGGATCCTATAGGGATGTCTATGGACCCATAGGAGCCTATAGGGATGTCTATGGACCCATAGGAGCCTATAGGGACCCATAGGATCCTATAGGGATGTATATGGACCCATAGGAGCCTATAGGGATGTATATGGACCCATAGGAGCCTATAGGGACCCATAGGGGCTCTATAGGGGCTCCAGTGACCCATAGGATCCTATAGGGATGTCTATGGACCCATAGGAGCCTATAGGGCCCCACAGGGGCTCCAGTGACCCATAGGATCCTATAGGGATGTCTCTGGACCCATAGGGGCTCCATAGAGGGCACCAGTGACCCATAGGATCCTATAGTGATGTATATGGACCCATAGGATCCTATAGGGATGTCTTGGACCCATAGGAGCCTATAGGGCCCCACAGGGGCTCCAGTGACCCATAGGATCCTATAGGGATGTCTATGGACCCATAGGAGCCTATAGGGCCCCATAGGGCCTCCACTAACCCATAGGAACCTCCAGGAACCCCCCTAACCCTCATTGCCATATAGGATCCATTATAGGATCCGTTATAGGATCCATTATAGGATCCATTATAGGATCCATTATAGGATCCATATGTTCCCATCCCCCCCCCTCCATCCCAGCCATGTTTTCACGCCTTTGGGGGCGGTTTCTATGGCAACGCCTCCTCCG
>NW_015440044.1:11848-21442 GCF_001577835.2 Coturnix japonica | reverse complement strand
TATCATCCCTATAGACCCCCATATCATCCCCAGTATAACCCCCATATCATCCCCTATACCCCATAGCATCCCCTATAAACCCCCATAGCATCCCCTATAACCCCCATATCATCCCCTATAACCCCCATATCATCCCCTATAGCCCCCATATCATCCCCTATAACCCCCATAGCATCCCCTATAACCCCCCATATCATCCCCTATAACCCCCATAGCATCCCCTATAACCCCCATATCATCCCCTATAGCCCCATATCATCCCCTATAACCCCCATATCATCCCCTATAACCCCATATCATCCCCATATCATCCCCAAATCATCCCCATATCATCCCCATATCATCCCCATATCATCCCCATATCATCCCCTATAACCCCAAAATAGCCCCTATAACCCCAAAATCACCCCCTACACACTATAACCCCATATCATCCCCTTATAGCCCCACCATATTCATTCCCTATTAACCCCATATATCCCGCTGTATCGCCCCCATAGGCAGTCCCCTATGAACCCCCATATCATCCCCTATAGCCCCATATCATCCCCTATAACCCCCATATCATCCCCTATAACCCCCATATCATCCCCTATAACCCCCATATCATCCAATATAACCCCCATATCATCCCCTATAGACCCCCATATCCTCCCCTATTAACCCCCATATCCTCCCCTATAACCCCCATATCACCCCGCTATAACCCCACATTCGTCCCTATAAACCCGACCCATATCATCCCGCTATAACCCCCAATATCGTCCCTATAAACCCCCCATATCATACCCTATAACCCCCATATCATCCGCCTTATAACGCCCCAATATCCGTCCCTAATAACCCCCATATGTTACCCCAAAATCCCATTTTTCCTACCCCAGATTCCCCCTTTCTGACCCTAAAAAATCCCGCATTTCTGACCCCATTAAATGCATATTGACGCCCAAAATCCCCATTTCTGACCCCAAAATGCGCCAATTTCATTTTTACCCCAAAAATCCCCATGATCTACCCCCCAAACCCGATTATTTCTACCCAAAATCCCCATTTCTTACCCCCAAATCCCCTTTCTGAGCCCTAAATCCCCATTATTTTACCCACAAATCTCCCATCTTCTCTATCCCCATAAAGATGCCCATATGTTTACTCCCCAAAATCCCCATTTCTGAGCCCTAAAAATCACCAATTCCTACCCTAAAATGCTCATATTTTACCCCAAATCCCCATATCAGACCCCAAAATCCCCATTTCTGACCCCAAAATGCCCATATTTTACCCCAAAATGCCTCATATCTGACCCCCAAAGATGCCGCATATTTTACCCCAAAATCCCCAGTTTCTTACCCCTAATGATCCCCCTGTTCTGACCCTCAATAACTTTACATTTCATGCGCCTAAAAATCTTTCACATTTTTCTGACCCCAAAATCCCATTTTCTGACCCCAAATCCCCAAATGCTCACCCCAAAACTCCTCCCTGTCTGTCTGTCCCTATATCTGCCTGTCCCACTGTCCCCATGACCCCAAATGGCTTTGGGGTGGGGGGTCTCTAATAGGATATGGGGGTCCCTAAGGGATTTGGGGGGGGTCTTTGGGTCTGGTGTGTGGGTTATGGGGTCCCTAAGGTGATTGGGGGGCCTTTGGGGTCTCTGGGTGGGTTGATGGGTCTGTTGTGGGGTCTCTAAGGGAGTTTGGGGTGGCGGTCTTTGGGGTCTCTGGTGGGTTATGGGGGTCCCTAAGGGGATTTGGGGGGGTCTTTGGGGTCTCTGGGTGGGTTATGGGGGTCCCTAAGGGGATTTGGGGGGGATCTTTGTCGGTTACTGTGGGTTATGGTCCTTGGGGCGTCCCTAAGGGGATTTGGGGGGGGGGTCTTTTGGGGTCTATGGGTGGTTGATGGGGGTTCTTTGGGTCCCTAAGGGATTTGGTGGGTCTTTGGGTCTCTGGTGGGTTATGGGGGTTCCTAAGCGGGATCTTGGGGAGGGGTCTTTGGTCTTGGCGTGGGTTATGGGGGGGTCTTTGGGGGTCCCTAAGGGGGATTTGGGGGTCTTTGGGCTCTGGGTGGGTTATGGGGTCCTAAGGTCGGAATTTGGGGTCTTTGGGTCTCTGGTGGGTTATGGGGGTCTTGGCGGTCCTAAGGGATTTGGGGGCGTCTGTGGGGCTCTGGGTGGAGTGGTGATGGGTTCTCTGGGTCCCTAGGGGATTGGGGGGGTTCTTTGGGGGTCTCTGGTGGGTTATGGGTCCAGGATTTTGGGGGGTCTTGGGGGTCTCTGGGTGGGTTATGGGGTCTTTGGGTCGCCTTAAGGGATTTGGGGGGTCTTTGGCTTCTGGGTGGGTTATGGGGCCCTGGGGTCCTAAGGAGTTTGAGGGGGGCCGTTGGGGGTCTCTGTGTGGGTTATGGGGACTTTGGCGGTCTTAAGGGATTTGGAGGGGGGTCGTTTGGGGTTCTGGGTGGGCTGATGGGGTCCCTAGGGGATTTGGGGAGGTTTTGGGTCTTCGTGGGTGGGCTTATGGGGTCCCTAATGGGGATTGGGGTCTTTGGGCTCTCTGGGTGGGTTATGGGGTCCCTAAGGGAATTTGGGGGGGGGCTTTGGTCTATGGGTGGTTGATGCTGTGGGGGTCAGCCGTAAGGGGGGTGGATTTTTCGGGCGGGTTTCTTTTTGGCCGGTGCTGGGGGTGTGGCTATGGTCCCTAAGGGATTTGGGGAGTCTTTGGGGTCTCTGGGTGGTAAGGGTCCTTGGGTTGGTCGCCTAAGGGATTTTGGGGTCTTGGGGTCTCTGGGTGGGTTTTGGGGGTCTTTGGGTCCCTAAGGATTTGGGGGGGTTCCTTTTGGGGTCTCTGGGTGGGGTTATGGGGTCCCTAAGGGGATTGGGGTCTTGGGCTCTGGTGGTTATGGGGTCCCTGGGGGTGTTCCTAAGGGGAATTTGGGGCGTTCTCTGGCTCTTTGTGGAGTTTATGGGGTCTTTGGGGGTCCCTTAAAGGGATTTTGGGGGGTCTCTGGGGTCTCGGTGGGTGATGGTGTCGCTAAGGGATTTGGGGGTGGGTCTTTGGGCTCTGGGGGGTTATGGGGTTCTTTGGGTGTCCCTAGGATTTGGGGGGTTCTGGGGTCAGCTCTGGTGGGTTAATGGGGTCCCTAAGGGGGATTTGGGGGGTCTTTGGGCGTCTCTGGGGTGGCGTTATTTGGGGTCTTTGGTGCGTCTCCTTAAGGATTTGGGGGTTTGGGTCTCTGGTGGGTTATGGGGGTCTTTGGCGGGTCCTAAAGGGGATTTGGGGGGGTCTTTGGGGTCTCTGGGTGGGTATGGGGGTCCTTGGGGTCTCTAGGGGATGTTGGGGAGGGTCTTTGGGGGTCCCTAAGGGGATTTGGGGGGGTCTTTGGGGTCTCTGGGTGGGTTATGGGGGTCTTTGGGGGTCCCTAAGGGGATTTGGGGGGGTCTTTGGGGTCTCTGGGGGTAGAGGGGGTCCTTGGTCCCGAAGGGATTGGGGGCTTTGGGGTCTCTGGGTGGTTATGGGGGGTCTTTGGGGGGTCCTAAGGGGATTGGGGTCTGGGTGGTCTCTGGTGGGTTATGTGGGGTCCTTGGGCGGTCTCTAGGGATTTGGGGGTCTTTGAAGGCGTGCTAGGATTTGGGTCTTTGGGGTCCTCTGGTGGGTTTTATGGGTCTTTGTGTGGGTTTTGGGGGGGTCTTTGGGGTCCTTGAGTGGATATTGGGGTCTTGTGGATTTGGGGTCTCTGGGGGATCTGGGGGTTCTTTGGGGTCTCCTGAGTGGGAATCTGGTTTATGGGGGGTCTTTGTAGAGTCCCTGAATGGATTTTGGGGGTGTCTCTAAGGGGGATATGGGGAAGTCTAAGCTGGGGTCTCTGGTGGGTTTTGGGGGTCTTGAGGCGTCTGTAGAGACCTATAAGGGTCTCAGTGTATTTTGGGGGGGGTCTCTGGGCACCTTGGGAAGGTCTGTTCTGGCTTGGGGGTCTCTGGGGTCTGTGTTGGCTATAGGGGTCTCAATGTATTTTGGGGGTCCCTGGAGAGTTCTGGGCGGTCTCTGGGGGGATTTTGGTGCTCTGGGGGGTCTCTGGGGGGTTTTTGGAGTCCTCTGGGCGGTCTGGTAGAGACACGTAAGGGTCTCAGCTGTATTTTGGGGGGGGGTTCTGGGGCACCTGGGTCTTCTGGGTTGGGGTTTTTGATCTCAGGGGTCTCTGGGGGTCTGTGTTGGCCTATAGGGGTCTCAATGTATTTTGGGGGGGGGTCTCTGGGCACCTTGGGGGTCCGCTGCTGGGGTCTCTTGGGCCCGGGATTTGGGGTCTCTGGGCTGCTGGTTTTGGGCAGGTCTCTGGGGTCCCCTGTGTTGCCCTATCGGCTCTGAATGGTATTTTGGGAGGGCCGCTTCGGGCACCTTGGGGGTCTCCTGGGGGGGATTTGGGGTCTCGGGGATGCCTTCCCAGTGGGGGGATATTGGGGGGGTCTCTGAGTGGATTTTGGGGGGTCTCTGGGGGTCTGTGTTGGCCTATAGGTCTCTCACTGTATTTTGGGGAGGGGTCTCAATCCTCATTACTGAGACCCCTCCCCAATTTCCCCCCCATATTATAGTGTGGATGGTGAAGTCCCAGGCAGCGACGTCCCAATCCCGGATAGTCCCACTCATCCCCCCCCCCCATATCGGGGTTTACCTCAACCCACCCCCCAAAATATGGGGGGGGGTCCCGGTGTTGGTATTGGGGGGGGGTCTCCGGGGGTCTCTTGGCCTCGTTTACCCCCCCAACCCGCCAGCGTGGCCTTGAGGAAGCAGGAGGAGGAGGAGGAGAGTAAGAGGCCGAAGGCTTTGAGTGACAGCTACGAGCTCTCCAGCGACCTGCAGGATAAGAAGGTATGGGGTGGGGGGCTGGGACCCCATATGGGGGCCATCGATCCTATATGGGGGCCATTGATCCCATAGGGTGGTCATTGACCCCATATGGGGGCCATCAATCCCATATGGGGGCTATGAATCCCATATGGTGGTCATTGATCCCATATGGGGGCCATCAATCCCATATGGGGGCCATCAATCCTATATGGGGCCCATTGATCCCATATGGGGCCCATTGATCCCATTGGGTGGTCGTCAATCCCATATGGGGCCCATTGACCCCATACAGGGGCCATCAATCCCATAGGGTGGTCATTGATCCCATATGGGGGCCATCAATCCCATATGGGGGCCATCAATCCCATAGGGTGGTCATTGATCCCATATGGGGGCCATCAATCCTATATGGGGGCCATCAATCCCATATGGGGGCCAACAATACCATATGGAGGCCATCAGTTCCATATGGTGGTCAGTGATCCTATAAGGTGGTTATTGGCCCTATATGGTGGTCATTGATCCCATATGGGGGCCATCAATCCTATATGGGGGCCATCAATCCCATATGGGGGCCATCAATCCCATATGGGGGCTATCAATCCTATATGGGGGCCATCAATCCTATATGGGGGCCATCGACCCCATAGGGTGGTCATCAATCCCATATGGTGGTCATCGATCCCATAGGGTGGTCATCAATCCCATATGGAGGCCATTGATCCCATAGGGTGGTCGTCAATCCCATATGGAGGCCATCAATCCCATATGGGGGCCATCAGTCCTATATGGGGGCCATTGATCCCATATGGTGGTCATCGATCCCATATGGTGATCATTGATCCCATATGGGGGCCATTGATCCTATATGGGGCTATCAATCCCATAGGGTGGTCATTGACCCCATATGGGGCCCATTGACCCCATATGGGGGCCATCAATCCCATAGGGTAGTCATTGATCCTATATGGGGCCCATTGATCCCATATGGTGGTCATTGACCCCATAGGGTGGTCATTGATCCCTTATGGGGGCCATCAATCCCATATGGGGGCTATCAATCCTATATGGGGGCCATCAACCCCATAGGGTGGTCGTCAATCCCATATGGGGGCCAACAATCCCATATGGGGGCCAACAATCCCATATGGGGGCTATCAATCCCATATGGTTGTCATTGATCCCATAGGGTGGTCATCGATCCCATATGGTGGTCAGTGATCCCATATGGGGGCCATCAATCCCATATGGGGCCCATTGATCCCTTAGGGTGGTCGTCAAACCCATATGGTGGCCATCGATCCCATATAGTGGTCATCGATCCCATAGGGTGGTCATCGACCCCATAGGGTGGTCATCGATCCCATATGGAGGCCATTGATCCCATAGGTTGGTCGTCAATCCCATATGGTGGTTGTTGGCCCCATATGGTGGCCATCAATCCCATAGGGTGGTCATTGATCCCCCTCATAACCCAATAACCCCAATCAATGACCCCATTGATGATCCCATGACCCAATCACCCCATTGATGGCCCCATGATCCCCCTCATAACCCAATGACCCAATCACCCCATTGATGACACCAATGACTCCCCCCACATCCCATTGACCCCATTGATGACCCAGTCACCCCATTGACGACCCCTTGATCCCCCTCATAATCCAATCACCCCATTGATGACCCCAATAACCCAATCACCCCATTGATGACCCCATGATCCCTCTCATATCCCAATGACCCCAAAACCCCAATGAGCCCCCCAATAACCCAATAACCCCACTCAATATCCCCATAACCCACCCATATCCCAATGCCCCCACCCAATGACCCCATGATCCCACCCATAACCCAATCACCCCATTGATGACCCCACAATCCCCCTCATAACCCAATAACCCCAAATCCCCCCTACCCCCTTCCTTATACCCCTATATCCCCCCTATATCCAGGTGGAGATGCTGGAACGCAAATACGGCGGCTATTTCCGTACCCATCCTATATCCCTATACCCCTATAACCCTATATCCCTATAACCCTATATCCCTATACCCCTATATCCCTATATCCCTATATCCCTATATCCCTATATCCCTATATCCCTATATCCCTATACCCCTATACCCCTATATCCCTATATCCCTATATCCCTATACCCCTATATCCCTATACCCCTATATCCCTATATCCCTATACCCCTATACCCCTATANTATATCCCTATACCCCTATACCCCTATATCCCTATAACCCTATATCTCTATACCCCCACATCCATATAACCTCAATATCCTGATATTTATATACTTCTATACCCCTATATCTATATACCTCTATACCCCTATACCCCTATACCCCTATACCCCTATATCCCTATACCCCTATACCCCTATACCCCTATACCCCTATATCCCTATACCCCTATACCCCTATATCCCTATACCCCTATACCCCTATATCCCTATATCCCTATATATCCCTATATCCCTATATCCAGGTGGAGATGCTGGAAAGCAAATACGGTGGTTATTTCCGCACCCGTCCTATACCCCTATATCCCTTATAGATCCCTATATCCCTATATCCCTATACCCCTATACCCCTATACCCCTATATCCCTATATCCCTTATATATCCCTTATATATATCCCTATATATCCCTATACCCAGGTGGAGATGCTGGAACGCAAATACGGCGGCTATTTCCGCACCCGTCCTATACCCCTATATCCCTTATATATCCCTATACCCCTATATCCCTATACCCCTATATCCCTATACCCCTATACCCCTATACCCCTATATCCCTATATCCCTTATATATCCCTTATATATATCCCTATATATCCCCTATATCCAGGTGGAGATGCTGGAACGTAAATACGGCGGTTATTTCCGCACGTGTCCTATATCCCTATATCCCTATATCCCTTATATATCCTTATATATCCCTATACCCCTATATCCCTATATGCCTCATATATCCCCTATATCCCCCCTATATCCAGGTGGAGATGCTGGAACGCAAATACGGCGGTTATTTCCGTACCCGTCCTATATCCCTATATCCCTATATCCCTATACCCCTATATCCCTATATCCCTTATATATACCCCTATATATCCCTATATCCCTTATATATACCCCTATATATCCCCCCTATACCCAGGTGGAGATGCTGGAACGTAAATACGGCGGTTATTTCCGCACCCATCCTATATCCTTATATCCCTATATCCCTATACCCCTATATCCCTATACCCCTATACCCCTATATCCCTATATCCCTTATATATCCCTTATATATATCCCTATATATCCCTATACCCAGGTGGAGATGCTGGAATGTAAATACGGCGGTTATTNACCCAATGACCCCAACCCCAACCCAATCACCCCATTGATGACCCAATCACCCCATTGATAACCCAATCACCCCATTGATGACCCCATTGATGACCCTATAACCCAATCACCCCATTGATGACCCTATAACCCAATCACCCCATTGATGACCCAATCACCCCATTGATGACCCCATTGATGACCCTATAACCCAATCACCCCATTGATGACCCATTCACCCCATTGATGACCCTATAACCCAATCACCCCATTAATGACCCCATGATCCCCCTCATAACCCAATCACCCCATTGATGACCCAATCCAGGTGGAGATGCTGGAACGTAAATACGGCGGTTATTTCCGCACGCGTCCTATATCCCTATATCCCTATATCCCTATACCCCTATACCCCTATACCCCTATATCCCTTATATATCCCTCATATATCCCTATATATCCCCCCTATACCCAGGTGGAGATACTGGAACGTAAATACGGCGGTTATTTCTGTACCCGTCCTATATCCCTATATCCCTATATCCCTATATCCCTTATATATCCCTTATATATCCCTATATATCTATCCCTATACCCAGGTGGAGATGCTGGAACGTAAATATGGCAGTTATTTCCGCACCCATCCTATATCCTTATATCCCTATATCCCTATACCCCTATATCCCTATACCCCTATACCCCTATATCCCTATATCCCTATACCCCTATACCCCTATACCCATATATCCCTTATATATCCCTTATATATATCCCTATATATACCTATATCCAGGTGGAGATGCTGGAACGCAAATACGGCGGTTATTTCCGCACCCGTCCTATATCCCTATACCCCTATATCCCTATATCCCTTATATATCCCTTATATATATCCCTATATCCCCCCTATACCCAGGTGGAGATGCTGGAACGTAAATACGGTGGCTATTTCCGCACGCGTCCTATATCCCTATATCCCTATATCCCTATATCCCTATATCCCTATATCTCTATATCCCTTATATATCCCTTATATATCCCTATATATCTATCCCTATACCCAGGTGGAGATGCTGAAACGCAAATACGGCGGTTATTTCCGTACCCGTCCTATATCCCTATATCCCTTATATATCCCTATATCTCTATATCCCTATATCCCTTATATAACCCTATACCCCTATACCCCTATACCCCTATACCCCTATACCCCTATATCCCTATACCCCTATACCCCTATATCCCTATATCCCTATATCCCTATATCCAGGTGGAGATGCTGGAACGCAAATACGGCGGCTATTTCCGCACCCGTCCTATATCCCTATATCCCTATATCCCTATATCCCTATATCCCTATATCCCTATATCCCTATATCCCTTATATATACCCCTATATATCCCTATATCCCTCA
>NW_015440044.1:5462-7893 GCF_001577835.2 Coturnix japonica | reverse complement strand
AATGTTCTAGGTGACCTTACAAAGTGGCCCTATAACCAGAAGGTGATGTTCTAGGTGACCCTACAAGGTGACATTACAGGTGGCCCTATAACCAGAAGGAAATGTTCTAGGTGACCCTACAAGGTGGCCCTATAACCAGAAAGCAATGTTCCAGGTAACCCTACGAGGTGGCCCTATAACCTGAAGGCGATGTTCTAGGTGACCTTACAAAGTGGCCCTATAACCTGAAGGCGATGTTCTAGGTGACCTTACAAAGTGGCCCTATTACCTGAAGGCAATGTTCTAGGTGACCCTACAACCCAGATCAGCCGTTCCATAGGACTCAGTGCCTCCAAACAACCCCAGGACATTTATAGGTTGGCTGTAGGGTCACCTATGAGTCCGGATGACCCCCACCCCCTTTCCCCTGTTCTTAGAAAACCCGAAAAGGGGATCCAGTATTTGATCGAGAGGGGTTTCCTGTCCGACACCCCGGTGGGGGTGGCCCACTTCATCCTGGAGAGGAAGGGGCTGAGCAGGCAGATGATCGGCGAGTTCCTCGGCAATCGCCAGAAGCAATTCAACCGCGACGTTCTAGAGTAAGCAATGGGGTGTATGGGGGGAGACCCCAATGGGGATTTATGGGGTCACGGGACCATTATGGGGTCCATAACGGGGTTGTCCCGTAGCTGCGTGGTGGACGAGATGGACTTCTCAGGCATGGAACTGGATGAAGCACTCAGGAAATTTCAGGCTCATATCCGTGTTCAAGGAGAAGCTCAAAAGGATCGAGCGTACACTGATCGAGGGCTGTTCACGGTGAGGAGGGGGTGGGTGGGGGTTGGGGGCGGCTGGGGGGCAGGTGGTCTGTTTGTCCTGTGGGTGTTCCAGGTGGGAGAGATGAGGTGTGCGGTCGGTCGTGTGTTGCTCTGGGTGCGACTGTTCTAGGTGGAGATCTGATGGGCGAAGAGGGGAGTGTTTTAGGTTGAAGGGCTATGGGGGAAAAGGAGCAGTTCTTGAGGTGAGGCTATGGCGTGGAGCAGAGGAGAGTGTTCGTTAAGGTGAGGGTCTGATGGGGGGAGAGGGAGTGTTGTAGGGGAGGTATGGTGAGAGAGGAGTGTTCTAGTGATAGCTATGGGAAAGGGAGGGTGTTCTACGGCCGCTGCACGCCATATGGGAGCGTTTGAGTTGCGAGGGGCTTGTTCTTTTAGAGAAGGCTAATGGGTAGAGAGGCTCTCTGATTTCTCCATAGGTTGAGGAGCGTAGCATATAGGTGGATGTATAGTGAGTGATCGTCTGGTGAAATTAAGCTCACCTAAGCTACAGAGTAGCAACGGTGGAGTGTTCTGAGGTGAGGCTTACCCCGCGTGATTCATATCGGGGGTAGTGTCGCTCATTTCTGTGCGTAAAGGGCAGTATCCGTACGCAAGACAACTAAGCTTCGAGGGGAGTGTTCTAGGTCGAGGGCATAGTGGAGGGTGAGAGGTGTTGATGTTGCTAGGTGAGAGGCCTATGGTGCGAGAGAGGGACGTGTTCTAGGTGATGATGCTATGGGGCTGATTGTATATGGAGGGAGTCTGTTTTTCTAGTCAGTGGAGGCTATGGGAGGAACGAAGGGAGGCGTTCTACTGAGGCTATGCGGGAGAAAGGCGGGTGTTGCGTAGGTCGAGCGCTCACTCCGGGCAGAGAGAAGAGAGTTGTCTTTTTCAGGAACATAACGTTCATGCGGGGAGAGGCTCGGAGGTGAAAAAAGTGAAATGCTAGGTTTGAGGCCGTGATGGTAGTGAGAAGAGAGGGGTTGCAGCGTGAGTGTCTCCTAGTCCAGGCAGGTCGGCTATGGGAGAAAGGGGAGTGTTCTGTAGGTTAGGAGGCTTGGGGTGGAGAGGGGGCGGTGTTCTAGGAGGTGAAGCGGCTTATGGGGGACCGAGGGGACGGCTGTTCAGGTGGGCTCTTATGGGATTTTAGGGGGCAGAGGACCTGGCAGGGAAGATGTCGAGGTCCGTAACAACCATTGACTGAGGTGGCATAAAACCCAGCCGACTAGGACGCAGAATGGCACGGCTCTCTAAAATGCGGTAGGCTCAGCAGACCCTAACGCTAAGAACTCACGAGAGGGGTCGAATGCGTTCCAAACGGCTTCCCGACCTCAAGATGTCCCAGGAACTGTAGTGAAAGTCAAGCAACGTTAGGGAGCATTTGCAGTTCGACAGTGTAATGTGGTGTTTCATATCCCAATGACCGGACTAATGGTACTGGATGTGTAACCCACTCATCGGCCGTAATTGAGGATGGAAGACCAGATGTGTAGGCGTTTTTGGACCGTATCCCATGACCCTAAAATTACAGAAGATGTATTCTAGTTGGCGGATTCGTCCCTTCCTATATGTGTTGCCGCGACCGGAGGTTGGGAAAGGATTTAGAGTAGCTGGAGCAGGGTTATGCCGTCATGCAC
>NW_015440044.1:0-5437 GCF_001577835.2 Coturnix japonica | reverse complement strand
TATGGGTGAGCAGGATGGAGGCTTCTAGTGGCTGCTTCTAGTGGAGTTTAGGGGCAGGGAACCTTGGGGGTTGGTAACCACATAGACCCAAATGACTTCTAGACTGACCCTATAGATCGAGAGGGGGCATGTTCCTAGGTGACCTAATAACAGTCCAGCAGAAACGGGGGGATGGCGAGAAAAAGACATTGGTGGATGTGTTAGTGAGGTCGCAATTCTATGCAATGGACATGTACTAGGCTGACCCTACCAGGGCCTGTAATTGGGGGAAGAACATTAGGATTGACGTTCCGTCTACCCAATACAAAGATGTTCCTAGGTCACCCTATAGGCACCAGTGGGAAGACTTTAGACTGCATTCCCCTACCCCAGGTAGGCAGAAGGACCATTCTAGGTGTCCCCATAAGGCCTGGAAATGGGGAGGCGAAGCGATGGTGACATTAGGTTCGACCGTTCCCACGAACCAAATACAGATGTGTCTAGAGTCACCCTATAGGCCAGTGGGGAAGACTTTAGGATTGATGATTCCTACCTGTAAATACAGAGACATTCTAGGGTGACCTTGTGGCCTGGACATGGGGAGAATGAGCATTTGGGTTGAGGTTCCCTACCCAATGCAGACCGTTCTAGATCACCTATAGCGCCCGAATGACAGGACTTTAGATAACAGTTCCACTACCCAATACAGAGAACATTTAAGTGTCCCCATAGGGCCTGTAATTTGGGGGGAAGGCATTAGGGTTGACGTTCCCTACCCAATACAGATGTTCTAGATCACCCTATAGGCCCAGTGGGAAGACTTTAGGATTGATATTCCGTACTAAATACAGAGACATTGTAGGTGACCTTATAGGCCTGGAATGGGGGGAAGATATTAGGGCTGATGTTCCCTACCCAATACAGATGTTCTAGATCACCCTATAGGCCCAATGGCAAGACTTTAGGATAGACATTCCCTACCCAATACAGAGACATTCTAGGTGACCTTATAGGCCTGGAATGGGGGGAAGACATTAGGGTTGACGTTCCCTACCCAATACAGATGTTCTAGATCACCCTATAGACCCAGTGGGAAGACTTTAGGATTGATATTCCGTACTAAATACAGAGACATTCTAGGTGATCTTATAGGCCTGGAATGGGGGGAAGATATTAGGGTTGACGTTCCCTACCCAATACAGAGATGTTCTAGGTCACCCTATAGGCCCAATGGCAAGACTTTAGGATTGATATTCCGTACTAAATACAGAGACATTGTAGGTGACCTTATAGGCCTGGAATGGGGGGAAGACATTAGGGCTGACGTTCCCTACCCAATACAGATGTTCTAGATCACCCTATAGGCCCAATGGGAAGACTTTAGGATAGACATTCCCTACCCAATACAGAGACATTCTAGGTGTCCCCATAGGCCTGTAATGGGGGGAAGACATTAGGGTTGATGTTCCCTACCCAATACAGACGTTCTAGATCACCCTATAGGCCCAATGGCAAGACTTTAGGATAGACATTCCCTACCCAGTAGGTTCTAGGTGACTCTATAGACCATGAGGAAGCATCACCCCACACCGGGACCATTGTAGGGTGCCCTACCCTGGCTGAGTGGTGGGGCTGTCCGTGGGGCACTCTGACCCCATAGGCCGTGGGGATTGTCCACCCCCACAGCCAACGTTACTGCGTGTGTAACGCGGCCCTGCTGCGTCAGTTCCGCAACCCGGACACCATCTTCATCCTGGCCTTTGCCATCATCCTCCTCAACACCGACATGTACAGCCCCAGCGTGAAGGCGGAGCGCAAGATGAAGCTGGAGGACTTCATTAAGAACCTCCGAGGTGGGGAGGGGGGGGGGTCTTGGTTTGGGGGGAGGTTGAATCTCCTTGTTCCTTCTTCCATTGTGGCCCTCTAGAAACCTAGTGGGTTCTCGGGGGGGGGGTTTAGTTTGGGGGGGGAGGGGTTGACCTCTTAGGTTCCTTCCCCTTTTCCTTGAGCCTCTAGAACCTGTCCGGCTCGGGGGTCTTAGTTTCGGGGGAGGGGGGACTGATCTGATTTGTTCATTCCCCTGTCTCCGTGTGGCCTCTTACAACCTGGTGGGTTGCAGGGGGGTTGGAGTCGTTGGGGGGGGGTTGACCTCTTAGTTCCTTCTCCTTGAGGCCTCTAGAACCTGGTGGGTTCTGGGGGGGGGTCTTTAGTCTGGGGGAGAGTTGCGAGGGGGAATGGTTGATCTCTTTTGTTAGCCTTCCCCTTCTCTTCTGAGGCTCTTAGAACCTGGGGTCGTGGGGAGGGTTTGCCTCTTTAGTTCCTTCTCCTTGAGGCCCTCTAGACAACCTGGTGGGTTCTTGAGAGAGTTACCTTGATGTGGTGCAGGGGTGAGAAACGGTCTTAGGACATTCCCAAGGGACATGCTGGTAGGCATCTTACCCAAAGGATCCAGAGCAGGAGCTGGCACCAACGACGACCACGTCTCCCAGGTTCAGTGGCTGTGGAGAGGATGACTCAGTGTGGCAAGAACCGGCTGGGTCACCCCATAGGCTTTTTTTAGGGGGTATTTTGCGGGGGCATTTAGGGGGCGTGAATGGGGGAGGATGCGGGGCTTGGTCGGTCATCTCATGGGGGGTCATATGAGGTAATAGGGGGTCACCCAGTAGGGGTTTTGGAGTACTTGGGGGGCATTCAGGGCGGGTGTGAATGGGGAGATGGGGCTGGGGTCATCTCAATGGGGATATAGGGGGTCACCCAGAGGGGTTTTGGGGGTTACTTGGGTGGCATTAGGGGCGTTTAAAATGGGCTGGAGGATGGGGCTTCGGCGGTCATCATGGGGGTTATAAGGGGGTTATGGGGGTACCCAGAGGGGTTTTGGTATTGGTGGGGCAATTAGGGGCAGTGAATGGGATGAGGATGGGGGTTTTTGGGGGTCAATCTGATGAGGGAGGGTATGAGGGGTAATAGGGGGCTCACCAAGAGGGTGCGTTTTTGGCTCTTTGCGGGGCATTAGGGGTGTGATGGGGGAGGATGGGGCTTGGGTCACTCTTATGGGGGGTATAGGGGGTATAGGGGGTCACCCAGAAGGATTTTGGCCGGTACTTGGGGGCATTAGGGCGTGAATGGGGAGGATGGGGCTTGGGGTCATCTATGGGGTATAGGGGTTATAGGGGTCACCCAGGGGGTTTTGGACGGGGGGTTACTTGGGGATCAGGGGGCGTGAATGGGGAGGATGGGGGCTTGGGGTCATTCTTATGGGGGGTAGTAGGGGGTATAGGAGGCTCACCCAGAGGGGTGTTGGCGGTACTTGGGTGGGCATTAGGGCGCGGAATGGGGTGAGGATTGGGGGTTTGGGTCATTCTTATGGGGGGTATTAAGGGTATAGGGGGTCACCAAGAGGGGTTTTGCCGGTAATTCGGGGCATTAGGGGGCGTAAATGGGAGGTGGGGCTTACGGGTCATCTATGGGGGCTGATATCAGGGGTGAGGTATTAGGGGGTCACCCAGAGGGGGTTTGTGGGGTACGTGCGAGGGGCATTAGGGGTGTTGAAAATGGGAGAGGCATGGGGGCTTGGGGGTCATCTAATGGGGCGGTATAGGGGTCACCCAGAGGCGGTTTGGCGGTACTTGGGGGCATTACGGGCCGTGAATGGGGAGGATGGTGGCGGTGGGGTCATCTATGGCGGGGCTATAGGGAGGTATAGGGCGTCACCCAGAGGGGTGTTTGGGGTACTTGGGGGCATTAGGGTGCTGTGAAATGGGAGGATGGGGTTTGGGTTCATCTATGGGGGGCTAGTTAGGGTAAGGGTCAACCCAGAGGGGTATTGGCCGTACTGGGCGGGGCATTTGAGGGGATATGTAGAGAAACTGGTGAATGGGGAGGATGGGGGTTTGGGGTCATCTATGGGGGGTATAGGGGGTATAGGGGGTCACCCAGAGGGGTTTTGGGGTACTTGGGGGGCATTAGGGGGCGTGAATGGGGAGGATGGGGGCTTGGGGTCATCTATGGGGGGTATAGGGGGTCACCCAGAGGGGTTTTGGGGTCGTTATCATCCCATGGGGGGGCTGTGGGGGATGGTCTGGGTGACCCGATGGGACTCTATGGGGGTAAGTGAAACTGTGGGTCGTGTTCCAGGTGACTCAATGGAGAATGTTCTAGGTGACCCTATGGGGGGTGTTGTAGGTGATCCTATGGGTTGTGTTCCTGGTGACTTGATGGAGAACGTTCTAGGTCACTCTATGGGAGATGTTCTAGGTGTCCCTATGGGAGACGTTCTAAATGACCCTACAGGGGAATGTTCTAGATGACCGTACAGGGGGATGTTCTAGATGACCCTATGGGGGACGTTCTAAGTGAGCCCACAGGGGAATGTTCTACACGGCCAACAAAAAACGTTCTAGATGACCCTATGAGGGATGCTGTAGGTGACCCTATGGAGGACATTCTAAATGACCCTACAGGGGAATGTTCTAGGTGACTCTATGGGAGATGTTCTAAATGACCCTATGGGAGACATTCTAAGTGACCCTACAGTGAACATTCTAACTGACCCTCCAGGGGCATGTTCTAGATGACCGTACAGGGGGATGTTCTAGGTGACTCTATGGGAGATGTTCTAGATGACGCTATGGGAGACGTTCTAAGTGACCCTACAGGGGAATGTTCTACTTGACCAATGAGGAACGTTCTAGATGACCCTATGAGGGATGCTCTAGGTGACCCTATGGAGGACATTCTAAATGTCCCTACAGGGGAATGTTCTAGGTCACTCTATGGGAGATGTTCTAGGTGTCCCTACGGTGGACATTCTATCTGGCCCTACAGGGGCATGTTCTAGATGACCGTACAGGGGGATGTTCTAGGTGACCCTATGGGGGTCGTTCTAAGTGAGCCCACAGGGGAACGCTCTACACGACCAACAAGAAACGTTCTAAATGACCCTATGAGGGATGCTCTAGGTGACCCTATGGGGGACATTCTAAATGACCCTACAGGGGAATGTTCTAGGTCACTCTATGGGAGATGTTCTAGGTGTCCCTATGGGAGATGTTTTAAGTGACCCTACGGTGGACATTCTAACTGACCCTCCAGGGGCATGTTCTAGATGACCCTATGAGGGATGCTCTAGGTGACCCTGGGGGGACATTCTAAATGTCCCTACAGGGGAATGTTCTAGGTCACTCTATGGGATATGTTCTAGGTGTCCCTATGGGAGATGTTCTAAGTGACCCTACAGGGGCATGTTCTAGATGACCGTACAGGGGGATGTTCTGGGTCACTCTATGGGAGATGTTTTAAGTGACCCTACAGGGGAATGTTCTACACGACCAATGAGGAACGTTCTAGATGACAGTACAGGGGGATGTTCTAGGTGACTCTATGGGGGACGTTCTACACGGCCAAAGAGGAACGTTCTAGATGCCCCTATTGAACCGTTCTAGGTGCTGTCCCTGCCCCA
>NW_015440043.1:30662-33159 GCF_001577835.2 Coturnix japonica | reverse complement strand
CATGAATCCGAACCCAAACATGAATCCAACCCAACAGAAATCCAACCCAACCAGAGCCCCAATAAATCCAACCCACATGCAACCCAACATCACCACATGACCACCACAGTGATCAACCAGATCCCAACCCAACATGATCCCCCCGCCAATAACCCACAGAACAACCCAACATGAATCCAACCCAACCTGAATCCACACCCAACCTGAATCCAACCCAACATGAATCCAACCCAACGAGTCCAACCCAACATGAATCCAACCCAACATGAATCCAACCCAACATGAGATCCAACCCAACATGAATCCAAGCCAACAGGCATCCAACCCAACACAATGAAGCCAACAGGCATCCAACCCAACACCAACGAGTCCAACCCAACAGAATCAACCCAACCCAACGATGGTCCCCCACACATGAATCCAACCCAACATGAATCCAACACCACATGATCCAACCCAATCGAGTCCAACCCAACAAGTTCAACCCGAGTCCAACCCACCAAGTCCAACCCAACCCCCCCCGTTTCCCCCCCATCCCTTCGTGCCCAGACCTCCTTGATGAGCTCGGACTGCCCACGGTGTTTTTTAGCTGTAGTTGGCGATGGGGTGGCGATCCCAGTAGGAGCGAACCAGCTCAGCCAATAGACGCAGGATGTGGATGTGGGGCAGAGGTTGTGGAGCCTTTGGGCGTGACGGTTCCTCGCCCCGATCGCCGTCCTCTCTCCTTACAGCCATCGCGACCTTCCTCGGGCTGGAGGCTGCGGGTCGCTGGGGGGCTGATAGGGGGGATACGTGTCAGAGGGGTGATGGGCGCATGGGAGGGGCTCAGGGAATGGGGAGAGGGAATGAGGTTGGGGGGCGATAGGGGGGGATACATGTCAGACGGGTGATGAGGGGGAGGGGGCGGTCAGGGATATGGGGATGAGATGATGGGTTGGGGCGATAGGGGGGATACGATGTCATAAGCGAGTGTAGGGATGGGAGGGGGTCGGGATATGGGGAGAGGGGATGGGGGGCGATAGGGGGGGATACATGTCAGAGGGGTGATGGGGATGGGAGGGGATCAGGGATATGGGGAGAGGGATGGGTGGGGGCGATAGGGTGGGGATACGTGTCAGAGGTGATTGGGATGGGCAGGGGTCATGGTATGGGGAGAGAGAATGGGTTGCGGGGCGATACTCGGGATGGGGATACGTGTCAGAGGGTATGGGGCTGGGAGGGGGCTCAGGGATATGGGAGAGGGGATGGGTTGAGAGGGTGATGGGGGGGATACATGTCAGAGGGTGAGGGGGGGAGGGGGGTCAGGGATATGGGAGAGGGGATGGGGTGACAAGGATATGGGGGGGATACATGTCAGAGGGGTGATGGGGATGGGAGGGGGCTCAGGGATATGGGGAAGGGATGGGGGCGATAGGGGGGATACGTGTCAGGAGGGTGCTGAGGATTGGGAGGGGGGTCAGGGTTTATGGGGAGAGGGAATGGGGTGGGGGTTGGGTTGGATTCATGTTGGGTTGGATTCATGTTGGGTTGGACTCGTTGGGTTGGGTTGGATTCATGTTGGGTTGGACTCGCTGGGTTGGACTTGTTGGGTTGGACTCGTTGGGTTGAACTTGTTGGGTTGGGTTGGACTCGTTGGGTTGGACTCGTTGGGTTGGATTCATGTTGGGTTGGACTCGTTGGGTTGGACTTGTTGGGTTGGACTCGTTGGGTTGAACTCGTTGGGTTGGACTCATGCAGTTGGGTTGGGTTGGACTTGTTGGGTTGGACTCATGCAGTTGGGTTGGGTTGGACTTGTTGGGTTGGACTCATGCAGTTGGGTTGGGTTGGACTCGTTGGGTTGGACTCATGCAGTTGGGTTGGGTTGGACTTGTTGGGTTGGGTTAAACTTGGGTTGGGTTGGGTTGGACTCATTGGGTTGGACTCGTTGGGTTGGGTTAAACTTGGGTTGGGTTGGGTTGGACTCATTGGGTTGGACTCGTTGGGTTGGGTTGGACTCGTTGGGTTGGACTCGTTGGGTTGGGTTGGACTCGTTGGGTTGGACTCGTTGGGTTGGGTTAAACTTGGGTTGGGTTGGGTTGGACTCGTTGGGTTGGACTGGACTTCTTGTGTTGAGTTGGACTCTGGTTGGATTGGGTTGGACTCATTGGATTGGGTTGGACTCATTGGGTTGGGTTGGACTCATTGGGTTGGACTCATTGGGTTTGACTCATTCAGTTGGTTTGGGTTGGACTCGTTGGGTTGGGTTAAACTTGGGTTGGGTTGAACTTGTTGGGTTGGACTCATGTTGGATTTGGGTTGGACTCGTTGGGTTAGACTTGTTGGGTTGGACTCATTCAGTTGGGTTGGACTCATTGGGTTGGACTCATTGGACAGGGAGGGTTGGATTTGTTGGGTTGGACTCATGTTGGGTTGGACTCGTTGGGTTGGACTTGTCCCCCCCATCACCAACACACCCCATATATCCCCCCATATCCCCCTATCTCTCCCCACATCCCCC
>NW_015440043.1:19196-30637 GCF_001577835.2 Coturnix japonica | reverse complement strand
CAGCCCTTTGGCACCGTATGGGGCTGTGCTGCCATGGGGCACAGACGCCTCATTCCCGACCCTCTTTCACTCCACAGGACCATCTGCCTCATCTTCGTCTGCCTCCAGCTGCTGCTCATTCGCTGGCTCTGCCCTATTTTATTCGCCAGCACACACCAGGAGCTGCTCTATCGGCTCCTGATGCGGGTGCGTGCCCCCAGCCCAATGTACGCTTCCCCGTCGAGCGTAACTTTGCAAGCAGGACCCTGCGTAGTGGTCTGTGATGGCTGCTGCGCCCATCCTGACCACCCGCTCAGTAACCCCCTCCCAGCTCGCGCTGCCCCGTGCTGGGCGACCGGGACAGGGCTCTGTCCCCACGGAAGGGGCCTCTCCTGTGCTCCTGCCCCCAGGCACAGCAGTGGGGCAGTGCTGCCGAGGCGGCTGCAGTCCACAGTTGGAACTTGTTGAAATCCAGTCTGGACTGTCATCGGGAGTCGCTGTCAAACAACAAACCTCTGATGGCCCATCAGACTGAAGATCCGCACCCAACAGCAGAACGTGAATGGATCTACCAGCGCTGAACCGCCTCGCTTTGCTGCCTCTCTGTCCCTCCTTCCCTTTCTTCTGTCTTTACTCTTGGTCGTCTTTCATTCTATGGCTCATCAGAGCAGCCATGGCCTATAAGAACGGCCTCTAATTGTAATTAGCCCATATTAACCCATTAGCCAATGTTACCCCCAATTGGTTGTTGTTAGTTGTTAAGAAATCCCTCAATAAATCATATCTATTATTCCCCTCACTTTGGAGGTTGGGACCCTTTGCTTTGGAGATGGGGAAAGATTCCCCCCTTGAAAAGCACAGAGTGAGAGCAGACGTAGATAGGAAGAGAGATGGGATGGGCAGCATCCATTCTGCACTCAGATGCTGCTTGGTCTGCATGCTTCTCTTCTGCTTTTCATATGAAGTTCATACATGAAGTTTATATATGAGGCTAGCCAGCAAAGTGTCCTGCTTATGGAGTGGAGGGGCATATGAGATGGAAAATGGCGGGCAGGAAAGGAACCCTAAAGCCAGAACACCGTGATGCCCAAATGGTCCGCAACAAGGAATCAAACGCGCTGAACATCTAACAAGCAAAAGAACAAAAGATTGAACTTTACGAGTACGCCACAATGAGATCTGTCACCATGCGCAGGGCTGGGGGCTAAGTTGTGACTTAGTTTGCAGTTGGCTGGAGAAGACAACACTGGGAAGTGAAAGTGAGTGGGTAAGGTTCAGGAGAAAATGGAAAAAAGGTTTGGGTTCATCTGTCCTTGACTTGGCACTGTCTGGATGGGGAGACGAGCAAACCAAAAGATCAAAGAGAAAAGAGTCCTGCCGTAAAGCGTACCAAGAGTCAAATGGGACGGATGGCTAATACCAATGACATGATGCCGGAGAGCTGGGTGTTCGTGTCTGTTGGTCCTGAATGACCTTCAAGAAATTAAACATACATTGGTTCTACTGGAAGTGAGATTCTTGGGACATTTATGGCGATCAATTTATTAGACTTGGGGGGATTCGGGTCAATTTCGGCTATTTGGACTTACCTTTAGGGTAATTTGGGGGGAACATTTGTGGGTACATGCTCTTCCTGTGCTGGGTTGAGGAATGACGCGAGGTGGCTCCAACGACAGTGTGCTTGAATGAGCAACAGCACACACGCAAAGAAAATCAGACATAAGATAACACAAGTGGGGGCATGAGATTGAGTCTTGTATGCGGTAGTTAGGTCTTATTGCATAAATAAACAAAGGGGAGCTTGAGCCTGGGGTTGTCATTGAGGAACTGGGTCGGGGTATGCTGTTGCGCTGAAATTGGGGTGACACATGGTCGGTATTGGGGCCCTGTGTTGGCCGGTTGACCATGGTGACATTGTGGGCCTGTGTTGGGTATGCTGTTCTGTCGTGGGTGAAATTGGGTGAACTGTGTTATGCTGTGACAAAACTGTAGTAATGATTCGTGGAGCAAAAACGATGTTAGATATTGGGTATCACTGGGGTTGCTATCAGGGAGGGAGGGATGCTTTTGTTGCTGGGGTGACAGACTGAGGGTATGTTGGGGTTAGTTGCGTGTATTAGGGGCACACATTCTGAGGTGGACGATGGGAGGGCGTTTGGCAAGTGAACCCGGGGACCTCGTAAAGACAGATTTGGAACACGAATGACGAAGGACTAACTGTCAATTTATGAAAACCGAACACAAAGAGTCCGCTCAGAGAACCGGAAACAGCATTGATAACACTTAAGAACCAACAAAACCAAAACATTAAACCACACAATTGCGCATGTCACATTAAAGAGAAAACATCATGAGAAAAACACTCCATTTCCAAAAACTAGAAAAAGAACAAGCCATAGATACCTTGAAAGTTTATGAACTAACTACATAGCGAACAAAGGGAAAGAGACACGACATGAAACAGCAGGTAATCATCATATAATTAGGAACACACGGGGAAACACAGAGGACCGGACTGACAACACACATTAAGTCATTAGTACACAAAAACGAAGGGCCCGGTAGATGCCAGGAGGTGGTCACAGCATACAAAACAAGCCTTCTAGGTACCCAAACAAAGTGTTTAACAATGACGCTGAACCCATGAGGATCATCTGGCAGGGTACCGGGTGGGGAACAGACACGACCCGTACCGCAAAATTGACAGACACACCTACCCGGTAAAGCAGGGGAGACCCATAAGAGAGATGGAGAAAACCAAAAACACAACAGACAGCTGGATACCGGCATTGAAGGAGGAGGGGGGTAGGGAGGCGAGAAGGGGAGCATTCTATGATAAACAAAGCAAAAAACTTGAAAACGATAAATCGAGACTTAGTTGTGCATGATTAAAAACCCAACAACCAACTGAAAAAATAACTGATAACAACAAAACAGAAAAACTAATCAAAAATGAAGAAGACAAAAAAACAAAAAAAAACTAACCAAATAATAACCACAAGAGACGACAGCCTCCAACAAACAAAAAGAAACAAAAAACAAAAAAAAATAGACAACTAAAAAAAACTAACAAACATGTGAAAAAAAAAAACATAGAACAAAAAAAAAACAACCAAAAGCCTCACCATAAAAAAACAAAAAGTAACAACAAACATAAAAACAAAAATAAAAAAAAAACAAAAAAAAAAACAAATCTACAAAACATACCAAAAAAAAAAACAGACACTAGAAAACACCAAAGTAAAAAACTACAAAGAAAAAAATGAGAATAAATCACACAATCAAAGATAATAAAAACTAAACCAACAAAACAATTAAAACAACATAAAAAACAACTAAACTAAAAGTCAAAACTATGCTAACAAACAGTTCAAAAAAGCAGAAAACCAATACTCACTACTCAACAACAACACACACACAATACAATATAAAACAACAACAAAAACTTATTACTTATATCATAACTCTCCGAACAACAGAATCACGCCTCAATTTCAACACTCCCAACGATACGATTCTTGATATAAGGAGTAAGAGACTCTCAAATGTCATTAAATCTGGTTTAATGATCCTTAAGGATATTGAATGAGAGGTTGATTTCCGTTCTGCGAACTTACTTTATGCCTGGTTAAACAACCCGTTCCTTTGTAATTATTACCTCTAATACCCCGCATTTGTCATTAATATACGAAAAGCTCGTATGTAAACTATAGCACACATGTTACATGTAACAAACTGATCCTTTACTTTGAAATCTAAAAAATAACACAGAAACATTACATTCCCAAGGACAGCAAGCTATTTACCTGATTAATACACTTTCTATACCTGATACACAGCGCCAAGGATAAATGGAGCTACTAAGGTCATAGAAAAATCCGATCCTGGGACACACTACCTCTCTCCATACCTACCTTATTAATTAATTCTTAAGAGTTTTAAGCGAAGAGACAAAATTTGTTAATGTTTAACAGTTTAGATGAAGTGTGTAGACATAGCAGTGGGTCAAAAAACATGGTTATGAACTATGAATATGAAAAATTGAAAAATTGAGAATTTATTTTACCAGGCTCTGTGTCACCCATAACCTAAACAACACTAATCAACCAAATAGTGACAGCTCAGACAGAGGACACAGTTCTGAACAGTAAAAACACTTACTTTGTGTTTCCAATCCTGAAGGAGAATACAAATACACAATACTGGTCAAACAAAGGTGTATTGTCAGCGATAAATTCTTGGTGTGAGCCTCATCATCTGGATACATGAAGTTGTGATAGAATTTGAAACACACATGTAGTGGTGATAAGCACAAGATGTAAGGACTGTAATTAAGAAATAATTATCTAACACAGCTGTGCGGAGACTTCGTCTCTTCGTAATTGAACACAGGTACCAATTAACAGCCAATATTTCTACCGATAAATTCTGAAAGAATTTTTGTCATCCCTTGTAATCACATTCTATTAATTTCCCACCATACTACCCCTATTCTTCCAAGCACCAAATAGTTTCCCTAAACACCATACCGCTTGTAGGGACGATATCCTTTTAAAGTGCAAAACCCCTAACAAAAGATATTATACAAAGTCCTACAGCGCCATGAAGGTCTTAGGAGAATAGGCGTTCTTCGCACCGACTGAATGGTTAAGTCACTGAACAAAATAAACGTGACTCGTCTATTAAGGTACAACTTACCTCTTACAAAGAATGAATGTCACCAAGTGAAAGCATCCAACAGTGTGACATAGATAGGGCAGTTCAGGGAGTAGGAGGAATAAGCAAAGACACTGCGCCCCTGCATTTGGAACTAACATGAGGAATGATAACAAAGAGCTTGATATCCTGGCGCCGTGAATACCAAAGTCAAAGAGATGGCCATGATGGTGAATAAGAATAATGAGGGCTGCAAAAGAGGACGGATGCCAGGCAGATAGCTTGTGGACAACGATTTTGTTGCGCTGGAGTGCTTCGTGTTGAGGGCGTGGAGAGCTGATATCAGAGAGGACACAAATAGAAAAAGATGCTGAATAAAATGAATTCCCGCATCCGTCTATCTGACAGAGGTGTAAAAAAGGTGTTGAAGAGATCCTGCAATTAGGGATGTGGGGGTATGAGGGGAATAGTGCCGAAGCGCTGAAGGTATCTGGGAGGAAAGTGGGCGGAGAACTAAGACAGGGCCTTTTGTCCTGGGTGGCAATTGAGGGGGACGTACCTTCAACAAGCATGACCCGTGTCGGGCTCCCTAGTATCAAAGCCAGCGACTTCTAGGAATGGTGATGTTAGGTATCAACTCTTCCTTTAAGGTAGGTGAGGCCAAATGAGAGACTAAGCTGTTATATATTTAACTACCCGCTGAGACTGCTATGTGTGCTAGCTCTCGCCCAAATGAAAATTAATTCATCCCCCGGGTATATTCCCCGTATATCCCGGCTTCATATCCCCCTATATCCCCCCCCCCCCATATATCCCCCATACCCACCCCCCTATACCCCTATAACACCTATGTAATGCCCACGCCATCATTAATCCTCCGCAATATCCTCCACTCAGCTTATATTTCTCGGTGCCTATAAATCGCTCAATATAGAGAGTACCTCTCAGGTTTGAACAAACCTTCTCTCGCAACCAGAGATCGAGTAAGTAGACAGCTGCATTCTAAGCGGCGCGTCGAAGTCACTTCCTTTAGCACCAGCGTGGAAGTTCAGGTGTGAAGAAACATTTCTGTGAAGCTAGGTAAAATGAAGCGATTCTCTCTTTCAATCGAACGATACTCTTAATCCCCCTTATAACACCATTCGGTATTCACTACCTTCAAACGAACGGACGCCAATCTCCCCCCGTCAAAAGTTCCCCGAAATATCTGCGGCGCCTAATTCTACCCCCAGACTATTTGTTCCATCTAGCGAATTCTCTGATCCACCAGAAGTAATGAGTATTCGCCGATGAATGCTCAGCAAAAATGTACCACAAAGCCATATATAACGCTCCTCTCATAAGTATTACACCACGCCCCACTCGTAGCCAGTCCTTAGTCAATATTACACACGCTATATCAACCAACTGTTGTTTTCCCCTTATATTATGTCAACACTATGGTCAAGTACAGCAGCCAATCTCCTCTCTCATACTCTCCCCCATCAAATTATAATCCCTCCCCTCTTGATCATCAACACACCCTATTGCGTCTGTGGCTCCCTGACACATTACTCGTGACCTCGCGACCCAAATAGAATTTAAGACAACCTCCAATCTCCACGCGCCATCTCCCACGCCTTACAAGGAAAGTATAAGGAGTCCGCTCTCTGAGAATCAATCCACTCTCTAAATATTCTCTCTCTCTTATTTTTTTTATACTCTTGGAGTATATCGCCCCCAGAAAACACCCTAGAGATCCCCCACCAAGTTCGTCCCCTATCAGCGAGTTCATCTACCTCCGCATCCTTCTGGCAATGAAAAATCCTCGCTCAATCGAGCCCAGCTGAGGCTATTCCTCGCCCATTTGTGCTACTCCTGCTAAGACAATAATCGCGCTCCCTATGTGATCCACCTATCGCCGCAACCATTATAAGCATACCACCTCTAGCTGCGAATCCGACTATCCCCCCGATAATCCCCCTACCCTAACCTCCCTCTCCATGTCTTGCCTCTCCGGCCTGCATTATTATAATCCAATCTCACATCCTCTATCTCCATGATCCATCTCCATCTCTCCCCTAGTGACTTATGTCTTCCTCTCTACGACAGTGCCAGCCCTGTATATTATATCTAACCCCCTATATCCCTCCCCATATATCCCCTGACTACACTACCCTAGCATTCGCCATCTCTGCAGCTATCATCCCGACCATGTGAAATCCCCCTTTGCAGAATCCGCACTATGCTAGTACCGCTTATAACGCGCGCAAGTCATGCGAAATGTGACGCTCTACTTTAATCTCGCTCCAATATAGCCGCCTATATTTCCCCCCATTATCCCCCCATATTCACCCCCACTATATAACCCCCCTGTTGATCAAAACTGTTTCCGCCTCAGTCCTCCACATCTCCCAATCCCATGAAAATGCCTCTCGTATGTATCCTCCATTTATTCTAAGCCGCTCAGATTTAATAGACGCCTGCCTTATCGTGCCTCAACTCATGATATCCCCCTATGTGCAGATTCTCTCACCCCCTGTGTGAGGATTTATTAGAGCCCCCAGCGACTCTGCGCAGCTCTTCACGTGTGATCTACCACCCTAGGTAGTGGTTCTCCTTCACTCGTTATTAGTCAACTGATATTCTCCTCTACTACATCTCTCCGATAACTCCCTACTCTATCCTCCCATACATATCCCATGATGGTGGTCTCAGGCAACTTTTACATCTGATTGCCCCAATATATATGATCATCCCCCTTATTCATACTCCGCTATACCATCGCAACGGCATCAATCCGACGCATAACTAAGTACCGCTATACGTCCCCCGACATATCTCGCCATATTAACGCTAAATTCCAGGTACTCCCCCGATATTCTGCCCCACATTCTCCCTCTCTATCTTCCTCCCAATTCTAATTATTTACTCGCCTATTTATAGTTTTATGATCCCCACCATATTTAACTCCTTCCTGAGAATTACCTCCCAATGGGTATCCCCCACAATCTCCCCCATACCATCCCCCCGTCCCTGTAGCTCACAATACACATAGATCTGTAGTTACACTCTCTCCTTCCATATTCACCCGTAACTTTCCCTCTTTTTGCAATTACGTATGTAAACCGATCTCGTCTTGTATATACCGTCATCCACATCTTAAAAAAAGGTTTCAATAAGAATATTGGTTTGCCACTATTAGTCCACCTCTATCAGCCTATCTGCCGTCCCGGTTTTAGGGAGCGGTACTTGTTATTAGCACTGCACGCGAAATATGCCCTCAAAATCCTTTTCTACCAATCTCGCATTACCCTCTCAATCTACCCATCAATCGCGGTACATCCGACGCGTCCCATCATTTGTTGAAGCTACATCTGCGCGCGGCATCGCCGAGTCCAACCTAGTCCAATGATTGAGTACTGAACCTCACAGAAGAACTCCTGAGGGTAGGCGTCGCGAAGTATAGGCCAGCCCCACACACGTAGGCTGTGAGTGGCAGCTAGCTAGGCGTTATGCCCGGTCTAAGGCTTATCTCCATCGGGGAGTTTAATTAACTGAATTCACAAACGTCCAATAGGCTACTTCAATACTAAGGGGATATCTAATGAAAGAAACTTGCGCGATTGGTGCCCTAGAAAAGGCCTTCTCTTCCCGGATTGTTATCGGTCCGTCACCTATAAAGTAATGGCTTAAGCACTGCAGCACCTGAGCCAGAAACGGCCCTGATGGAAGATTGTTTTGAGATACTTAGGTGTTCTACCATGTGAGAGTGGAAACATAGTCTAAGAGTGAAAAGGTATTATGCGCAGAAGAATCCGCGTAATAACCGTGGAGTTCAGGAGCGTGGCAGTCCTGTGTGTATGGAAAGGTGATAAGTGGGTTTGAAGATAAAAAAGGAGAAAAGAAAAGCATAAAATTATAGTCGAGTGAACAAATGGTATTACGAGGAGGAGGAGGAGGAAGTACTGAGATGACATAAAAGGTATATTAGATCATTACTGTCTATATATACAACATATGAATTAGCACATTATAATGACCCGAGAGTAATAATTACCGTAGGCAAAAGGGTGTGGCAGTCCGGGATCGTATCGCATGGTGGTTTTAGCGTGTATGCCGGAGGAGATGTGTGACTGTAGGAGGTGCGAGAAAATCAGGGGGCGTGTTGGGTGATTAGAGGACTATAAACAGGAAAGGAGGATTGCATGAGGCTGACATAGGCAGAGCGATAGTCAATGAACAGCGCGACTTGATAACGGGATGGTGAGCTGAAATAGTGAGCGAGAGTATTGGCTTTAGTAGGGGGTGTGGCAAGTGGGTCAACAAAGAGGCTGAAGGGAGATCCTCATGAGCAGTTGGCGACTTGAGGGAGTTGGTGGTGCCCTTTAATAAAGGAGGTGACCAAATTAATGAAAAAGCCAAGGGACCCTGTTTAGTAGCAGGAAGTGAATGCCAAAAGTCGTAGAGGGATGCAGCCGGTAGTGGGGGTGTGCGCAATTGGGGAGCTGTAAAAGAAGGGGAATAAATATTGGCGCGTGGAAGGAAGGAGGGATTATAGGGGGGGGGATGAAATGGAAAGAAGAATTATGGGGTGAAGAAAAAATATGAGTGGGTAATACACTATGGGGGATATAGTGGGGAATGGATCTTGTAAGGATGAAGGTTTCTCATGTGAAGATTTGGGTTATGAATAAGGTATGAAGGATTGGTCTTTGGAAAGTAAAATTGTGAAGAATGATGGATCTTGATGACAGGACGGAGGAAATGAGATTTCATGATGGTTACCTGATCTGAGGTATAGGGCCAGATAAATATATACGCTTGGGGTTTGATAAACAAATCCGATCGTGGGGAGACTTTCAGAGTTTATGAAGGGTGAATAATTATGGTTTACGGTGAGAGAAGATCATACGTGGTGGATTAGTGGGGGAGCTTAACTGTGAAGGTAAGAAGGGCGAATATAGTATCGTCTTCGAGGGTTATACAGCGATAAAGACGCTCATTCTTGATGTGGCGAGAAGAAAGATAGGGGGATCGTGAATGAAACTGGGGGATATGGAGGAAAGCTGGTATGAAATAGTGGACAGGAAGAGTAAGTTATAGTACGGATTGGCTACGTGTTAATATTGGGGAGTAACTAAGATATAAAGGGGAAGGTGGGAAACGAGTAAGTGTAGGGGCGATAGAAGTAGTAAGGGTGAAGGATTGTATAGGGGGGATATGGGGAGGGATTATGGGGGATATAGGGCGGGATAGGGGATGATAGGGGGATTATGGCGGAATAGGGGATATGCGGGGGATATGGGGGGATATAGGGGGGATATGGGGGGATATAGGGGGATATATGGGGGATATGGGGGGATATAGGGGGATATGGGGGGTAAAAGGGGGGATATGGGGGAATCCAATGGGATCTAATGGGAAACCAAAGGGAACTAATAGGAACCAATGGGAATTGGGGAATCCAATGGGAACCAATAGGAACTAATGGGAACCTATGGGAAACCAATGGGAACCAATAGGAACCAATAGGAACCAATGGGAATGGGGGAATCCAATGGGAACCAATGGGAAACAATGGGAATGAGTGGGAGCCAATGGGAACCAATAGGAACCAATGGGAATGGGGGAATCCAATGGGAACCAATGGGAACCAGTGGGAATGGGGGAATCCAATAGGAACCAATGGGAAACCAATGGGAACCAATGGGAACTAATAGGAACCAATGGGAATGGGGGAACCAATAGGAACCAATAGGAACCAATGGGAACCAATGGGAATGGGGGAATCCAATGGGAACCAATGGGAACCAATAGGAACCAATGGGAACCAATGGAAATGGGGGGGAACCAATGGGAACCAATGGGAACCAATGGGAATGGGGGAATCCAATGGGAACCAATGGGAGCCAATGGGAACTAATAGGAACCAATGGGAACCAATGGGAGCCAATGGGAACTAATAGGAACCAATGGGAACTAATAGGAACCAATAGGAACCAATGGGAACCAATGGGAATGGGGGAATCCAATAGGAACCAATGGGATCCAATGGGAATCCAGTGATAACCAATGGGAACCAATGGGAATCCAGTGATAACCAATGGGGAACCAATGAGAACCAATGGTAAGCGCTGTCCCCTTCCTATTGGCAGCCCCCGGCCCCACGTCGCAGCCCATTGGTTCCTCCGTCCCCGAGCTCCCCCCGCCCCACATCTGTGGGTCCTGTGGGCAACCCTTCCCCAACATGGCCGCCCTCCGCCTGCACTGCCGCCAGCAGCACCGGGAACAGCCAATAGGAACACAGGGATCGGAACGGCGGCCATATTGCCAGCACCGGGAACAACAGCCAATAGGAACACAGGGATCGGAACCGGAACGGCGGCCATATTGTCAGCACCGGGAACAACAGCCAATAGGAACACAGGGATCGGAACCAGAACTGGAAGTGGATCGGCGGCCATCTTGCCATCTCCAGGACCAACAACCAATAAGAACACGAGGACCACCAGGACTGGAACCGGAATCAGATTGGCGGCCATCTTGCCATCTCCGGGCCCAAGAACCAATAGGAACACCTGAAGCGGAATCGGATCGTCAGCCATCTTGCCATCACCGAACCCAACAACCAATGGGAACACCAGAACTGGAATCGGATCAGCGGCCATCTTGCCATCTCCGGTCCCAAGAACCAATAAGAACACAGGGATCGGAACCGGGATCAGATCAGCGGCCATCTTGCCATCTCCGGTCCCAAGAACCAATAAGAACACAGGGATCGGAAGCGGACCGTCGGCCATCTTGCCATCTCCGGTCCCAAGAAC
>NW_015440043.1:12170-19171 GCF_001577835.2 Coturnix japonica | reverse complement strand
CAATAGGCAACAGGCGGCCAATAGGATGCAGGTACAGGCGGCCAATAGGCAACAGGCGGCCAATAAGATACAGGCCAATAGGCAACAGGCGGCCATGCAACAACAGGCGGACATGCAACAAGAGCCGGCCATGCAACAGCAGCAGTCAGCAATGCAGCAAGAGGCAGCAATGCAACAAGAGCCGGCCATGCAACAACAGCCAGAAATGCAACAGCAGCAGCCAACAATGCAGCAACAACAGCCGGCCATGCAACAGCAGCAGTCGGCTGGGATGCAACAGGCAGACGTGCAACAAGAGCAGTCAGCAATGCAGCAAGAGCCGGCCATGCAGCAACAACAGGCAGCAATGCAGCAACAACAGCAGCCAACCCTACAGGAGCAACAGCCCGCCATGCAACAACAGCAACAACACCCAGCCATGCAACAACAGCCAACCATGCAGCAACAACAACCAGCCATGCAGCAACAACAGTCGTCAATGCAACAAGAGGCAGCAATGCAACAACAAGAGGCAGCAATGCAACAACAGGCAGCAATGCAGCAACAGGCAGCAATGCAGCAACAACAGCCAACCATGCAGCAACAACCAGCAATGCGGCAACAAGAGGCAGCAATGCAACAGCAACCAACCATGCAACAACAGGCAGCAGTGCAGCAACAAGAGGCAGCAATGCAGCAACAGCAAACCATGCAGCAACAGTTGTCCATGCAGCAACAACAGGCAGCAATGCAGCAACAACAGGCAGCCATGCAGCAACAGCAAACCATGCAACAACAGGCAGCAATGCAACAACAGGCAGCCATGCAACAACAGTCACCCATGCAACAACAGGCAGCCATGCAACAACAACAAGAGGCAGCAATGCAACAACAGCCAACCATGCAACAACAAGAGGCAGCAATGCAACAACAGCCAACCATGCAGCAGCAACAACAGCCAGCCATGCAGCAACAGCCAACCATGCAACAACAACAGGCAGCAATGCAACAACACCCAACCATGCAGCAACAGTCAACCATGCAACAACAGGCAACAATGCAACAACAGTCGTCCATGCAGCAACAACAGCCAACCATGCAACAACAACAGGCAGCAATGCAGCAACAGCCATCCATGCAACAACAACAGGCAGCAATGCAACAACAACAGGCAGCAATGCAACAACAACAGGCAGCAATGCAGCAACAACAGTCATCCATGCATCAACAACAGCCATCCATGCAGCTGCAACAACAGGCAGCAATGCAACAACAGTTGTCCATGCAGCAACAACAGCCAACCATGCAACAACAACAACAGCCAACCATGCAGCTGCAACAACAGGCAGCAATGCAACAACAGTCGTCCATGCAGCAACAGTCAACCATGCAACAACAGGCAGCCATACAACAACACCCAGCCATGCAACAACAGCCAACCATGCAACAACAACANTGCAGCAAGAGGCAGCAATGCAACAAGAGCCGGCCATGCAACAACAGCCAGAAATGCAACAGCAGCAGCCAACAATGCAGCAACAACAGCCGGCCGTGCAACAGCAGCAGTCGGCTGGGATGCAACAGGCAGACGTGCAACAACAGGCAGCAATGCAGCAAGAGCCGGCCATGCAACAACAGGCAGCAATGCAGCAACAACAGCAGCCAACCCTACAGGAGCAACAGCCCGCCATGCAACGAGAGCAACAACAGCCAACCATGCAACAACAACAGCCAACCATGCAGCAACAACAGGCAGCAATGCAGCAACAACAGCAACAGCCAACCATGCAACAACAACAGTCGTCAATGCAACAACAGGCAGCAATGCAACAACAAGAGGCAGCAATGCAACAACAGGCAGCAATGCAACAAGAGGCAGCAATGCAGCAACAACAGCCAACCATGCAGCAACAACCAGCAATGCGGCAACAAGAGGCAGCAATGCAACAACAACCAGCCATGCAACAACAGTCGTCCATGCAGCAACAAGAGGCAGCAATGCAACAACAGCAACCAACCATGCAACAACAGGCAGCAGTGCAGCAACAAGAGGCAGCAACGCAACAACAGCAAACCATGCAACAACAGGCAGCAAAGGAACAACAGCCAACCATGCAGCAACAACCAGCCATGCAACAACAGTTGTCCATGCAACAACAACAGTCGTCAATGCAACAACAACAGGCAGCAATGCAACAACAACAGGCAGCAATGCAGCAACAAGAGGCAGCAATGCAACAACAACCAGCCATGCAGCAACAACAGCCAACCATACAACAACAGGCAGCAATGCAACCACACCCAACCATGCAGCAACAACCAGCCATGCAACAACACCCAACCATGCAGCAACAGGCAGCAATGCAACAACAAGAGGCAGCAATGCAGCAACAACAGGCAGCAATGCAGCAACAGCCAACCATGCAACAACAACAGCCAACCATGCAACAACAACAAGAGGCAGCAATGCAACAGCAACAGCCAGCCATGCAACAACAGGCAGCAATGCAACAACAACACCCAGCCATGCAACAACAGGCAGCAATGCAACAAGAGGCAGCAATGCAACAACAAGAGGCAGCAATGCAGCAACAACAGCCAACCATGCAGCAACAACCAGCAATGTGGCAACAAGAGGCAGCAATGCAGCACCAAGAGGCAGCAATGCAGCACCAAGAGGCAGCAATGCAGCACCAAGAGGCAGCAATGCAGCAGCAGCCATCCACGCAGCACCCCGAGGACCCCGCGTCCCCGCGCCCGTTCCGCTGCGACGAATGCGGGCGCAGCTACAAGCACGCGGGCAGTTTGGTGAACCACCGGCACAGTCACACCACGGGGCTGTTCCGCTGCAACGCCTGCAACAAGGCCTGCTACAACCTGATGGCCCTAAAGAACCACCGCAGGACACACAGCAAGAGGGGGCACGGGGCGGGGGACAGGGGGGTAAGGGGGGTAACGTGTGTCGGGGAGCGATAGGACCCAGGAATGATGGAATGTGGAGGGGAAAGGGGTGGGGACATTCAGGGACCGTGGGGTGCAAAGGGGGTGGGGGGACATAGGGACCCACGGATGGATGGGGAATGTGGGGAGGGGGGGATAAGGGGCTGCTGGGGGAGATAGGGTGGACGGGTGGCTACAGGTATTAAGGGCGGTTAGGACATCGGGGATTGTGGGTACAAAGGGGTTAGAGGGTGGGGACAATAGGACCCACGGAGCAGAATGGAGTGGGAGGGTATTAAGGGATGGGAGATTAGGGGGACCCGTTCCGTAACAGGAGGTGTAGAAGAGTTGATAGGGGTACATGGGACCCACAGAATGATGGGAATGTGGGGATTGGATAAGGGGGTGGGGGAGATAGGGAACGGGGTACAGGAGGACGTATTAAGGGTGGGGAGCATCGCGACCTTCACGGATGGATGCGAAACGTGGGGAGGGGAGATAAGGGGGGGTGGGGACATAAGGACCCATGGAATGGATGGGGAATGTGGAGGGAATAAGGGTGGGGGAGATTAGGACCACGAATGGACTGTAAGGAACGTGGGAGAGGGGTATTAAGGGCGTATAAGGGGGTAGGGACAATTAGGGACCGTGGGTACAGGAGGGGTAGAATGGGGTAGACCATGGAGGGTATTAAGGGGTAGGGGACATAGACCCACGGATGTGATGGAAGGACACATGGGGAGGGGGTATTAAGGGGGTTGGGGACATCGACCCAACGGCATGGATGGAACGGGGAGGGGAATAAGGGGGGTGGGGGAGATATGGTGAGCGGGGGGTACAGGAGGTGTTAGAAGGGGGGAGACCATGGGAGGGGTAATAGTGGAGGTATTTAAGGGGGCGGGGGACATAGGGGGCGTATGGATAAGAGCCTCATGGAGGGGTAGGATAAGGGGGTGTGTTGAGGAGTCTATGGGAGGGGTAGGAAGGGGGGTAGGGGAGATAGGGGGTGTTGAGGACTCTATGGGCTGGAAATGGGGCTGGAGGAGTCAATGGAGGAACCAACAGCTCGACAAGGTGATGGGGGGATCCCAAAGGAGCTCGATGGATGGAGACGGTGTTGGAGGACCCAATAATGGCGTTAAAGGTGAAGGATGAGGCTCCAGAGCAACTCAATACCATAGAGATGGTGTTGGAGGACTCAAAAGTGCCATTAAAAGTAAAGGATGAGGATCCAGAGCAACTCAATGTGATGGAGACGGTGTTGGAGGACTCGTCTATGGTATTAAAGATAAAGGAGGAGGATCCAGAGCAACTCGATACCATAGAGATGGTGTTGGAGGACTCGTCTATGGTATTAAAGGTGAAGGAGGAGGCTCTAGAACCCCTTAATGTGATGGAGACGGTGTTGGAGGACTCAAAAGTGCCATTAGAAGTAAAGGAAGAGGCTCCAAATGACATTAATGTGATGGAGACGGTGTTGGAGGACTCGTCTATGGTATTAAGGGTGAAAGAGGAGCCTTTAGAACACCAGGAAGTGATGGAGACGGTGTTGGAGGACTCGTCTATGGCACTGAGGGGGATAGAGCGGCCCTCTATGTCAATGGAGACGGTGTTGGAGGACTCGTCTATGGCACTGAGGGGGATAGAGCGGCCCTCTATGTCAATGGAGACGGTGTTGGAGGACTCAAAGGTGCCATTAAAGATAAAGGAAGAGGCTCCAGATGACATTAATGTGATGGAGACGGTGTTGGAGGACTCGTCTATGGTAATGAGGGGGATAGAGCGGCCCTCTAAGGCAATGGAGACGGTGTTGGAGGACTCTATGATAGAGATAAAGGTGAAGGAGGAGGATCCAGAGCAGCTCGATACCATAGAGATGGTGTTGGAGGACTCATCTATGGTATTGAGTGGGATAGAGCGGCCTCCCAAGGAGTTGGAGGACTCATCTATGGTATTGAGTGGGATAGAGCGGCCTACCAAGGTGTTGGAGGACTCATCTATGGTATTGAGTGGGATAGAGCGGCCTCCCAAGGTGTTGGAGGACTCTATGGTACTGAGTGGGATAGAGCGGCCCTCTAAGTCAATGGAGACGGTGTTGGAGGACTCATCTATGGCATTAAGGGGGATAGAGCAGCCTTACTTGGAGGACTCTATGGTACTGGGGGGGATAGAGCGGCCTACCAAGGTGTTGGAGGACTCATCTATGGTACTGAGTGGGATAGAGCAGCCCTCTAAATCAATGGCAACGGTATTGGAGGACTCATCTATGGCATTAAGGGGGATAGAGCGGCCTTACTTGGAGGACTCTATGGTACTGAGGGGGATAGAGCGGCCTCCCAAGGAGTTGGAGGACTCATCTATGGTACTGAGTGGGATAGAGCGGCCTCCCAAGGAGTTGGAGGACTCATCTATGGTACTGAGTGGGATAGAGCGGCCCTCTAAATCAATGGCAACGGTGTTGGAGGACTCATCTATGGTACTGGGGGGGATAGAGCGGCCTCCCAAGGTGTTGGAGGACTCATGGCCGCCGTTGTCGGTGTGTTACGGGGAGGGGGAGGGGTGAGAATAAAGAACCTTCGTGTCCCCAAATCTGGAGGAAATTTGGGGGATTTTGGAGCTTTTTGGGCGATTTTGGGGGGTTTTATGGGGTGGGAAGTCGGGGAGGGGGGAGGGGGGCACATAAGTGGGGCTGGGGGCCAACTTATGGGGCTGGGGACCCCCATATATGGGGCTGAGGACCCCTAAGTGGGCCCTATATGGGGCTGGGGTCCCCATATGGGGCTGAGGACCCCCAAGTGGGCCCTATATGGGGCTGGGATCCCCCATATGGGGCTGAAGACCCCCAGATGTGCCCTATATGGGGCTGGGGTCCCCATATGGGGCTGAAGACCCCCATATAGGGCTGAGGACCCCCAAGTGGGCCCTATATGGGGCTGGGGACCCCCAGATGTGCCCTATATGGGGCTGGGGTCCACATATGGGGCTGAGAGTGTGACCCCCAACCCTATAGGGTACACTTTGGGGTCCCCAGCCCCATATGGGGCACACTTGGGGTCTTCAGCCCCATATGGGATCCCACCCCATTATAGGGTATATTGGGTCCTCAGCCCCATCTTGGGTCCTCAGCCCCAGTATGGGGACCCCAGACCTATCAGGTATATTTGGGTCCTCTCCCTATATGCGGTATCCTCACGCCCCATATGTGGAACCCCAGCCCCAAGTATAGGACACTTTGTGGTTCCCCAGGCCCCATATAGGCACACTTTGTGTCCCAGCCTATATGGCACACATTGGGGTCCTTCAGCCCCATATGGGAGACCCACCCCATATAGGGCACATCTGGGTCTTTCAGCCCATCATGGGGATCCAGCCCCATATAGGTTATGAGTTGGCGGTCCTCAGCCTGATCTTGGTGTTCCTCCAGCCCCATTGTGGACCCAGCCCCATATAGGCACCACTTTGGGGTCCCCAGCCCATATGGGCACACTTGGGCAGTCTCACCCCAAGTTATGGGACCCCAGCCCCATATAGGCACATCTGGGGGTCCCCAGCCCCATTATGGGATCCCAACCCCAATCATAGGCAACACTATGGGTTCCTCATCCTATACTGGGTCTTCAGCCCCATATGGAGACCCCAGACCCCATCTATACGTATATTGGGTCCTCGCCCCATAAGTGTGACCCCCAGCCCATATAGGGCCCACTTAGGGTCCTTTCAGCCCCATAACGTGCGACCCCAGCCCAGATAGTGCCACTCTAGAGGGTCCTCAGCCCAATATATGGCGGGACCCAGCCCCATATAGGGCCCACATGGGGTTCCCTCAGCCCCATAGATGCGACCCCAGCCCCTATTAGGGCCCACCTTAGGTCCTCAGCCCCATATATGGGAGACCCCAGCCCCATATAGCACATCGGTCTTAGCATATGGGTCCCACCCCATATAGGTCCCACTTAGGGTCCTCACCTCGACCCGCACCCCAATATAGGGCCCACATTGAGTCCTCAGCCCCAATTATCAATGGGGACCCCCAGCCCCATATAGGCCACTGGGGTTCTCAGCCCTATGGGGACACCCAGCCA
>NW_015440043.1:9975-12145 GCF_001577835.2 Coturnix japonica | reverse complement strand
TATGGGGCTGAGGACCCACAAGTGTGCCCCATAAGAAAAGAGGCAGGGAGTTGTGGGGCTGCTGACCACCACCACTTTATTGCTGCCCCACAAGTGACCCCAAATAGAGGCCTTCAGTCCTCTGTGGGGATGGGGTCCCCTATGGGGCTGGGTGACCCTACATTGGGGTCCTCTATGGGTTTAGGGTTCTCTATGGGGCTGGGGTCTGCTATGGGGCTGGGTGACCCTACAACATTGGGGTCCTCTATGGGGCTGGGGTCCGCTATGGGGCTGGGTGACCCTATGGGGCTGGGGTCTGCTATGGGGCTGGATGACCCTACATTGGGGTCCTCTATGGGTTTAGGGTCCTCTATGGGGTTGGGGTCCGCTATGGGGCCGGGTGACCCTCCATTGGGGTCCCCTATGGGGTCCGCTATGGGGCTGGGTGACCCTCTATTGGGGTCCTCTATGGGTTTAGGGTCTGCTATGGGGCTGGGTGACCCTACAACGTTGGGGTCCTCTATGGGTTTAGGGTCCGCTATGGGGCTGGGGTCCTCTATGGGGCTGGGTGACCCTGTAACATTGGGGTCCTCTATGGGTTTAGGGTCCGCTATGGGGCTGGGTGACCCTCTATTGGGGTCCTCTATGGGTTTAGGGTCCTCTATGGGGTTGGGGTTCTCTATGGGGCTGGGGTCCTCTATGGGGCTGGGTGACCCTCCATTGGGGTCCCCTATGGGGTCCGCTATGGGGCTGGGTGACCCTGTAACATTGGGGTCCCCTATGGGGTCCGCTATGGGGCTGGGTGACCCTCCATTGGGGTCCTCTATGGGTTTAGGGTCCTCTATGGGTCTGGGTGACCCTCCATTGGGGTCCTCTATGGGTTTAGGGTCCTCTATGGGTCTGGGTGACCCTCCATTGGGGTCCTCTATGGGTTTAGGGCTCTCTATGGGGCTGGGTGACCCTGTAACATTGGGGTCCCCTATGGGGTCCGCTATGGGGCTGGGTGACCCTCTATTGGGGTCCTCTATGGGTTTAGGGTCCTCTATGGGGCTGGGGTCCTCTATGGGGCTGGGTGACCCTGTAACATTGGGGTCCTCTATGGGTTTAGGGTCCTCTATGGGTTTAGGGTCCGCTATGGGGCTGGATGACCCTACATTGGGGTCCTCTATGGGTTTAGGGTCCGCTATGGGGCTGGGGTTCTCTATGGGGCTGGGGTCCTCTATGGGGCTGGGTGACCTTCCATTGTGGTCCCCTATGGGGTCCGCTATGGGGCTGGGTGACCCTCTATTGGGGTCCTCTATGGGTTTAGGGTCTGCTATGGGGCTGGGTGACCCTACAACATTGGGGTCCTCTATGGGTTTAGGGTCCTCTATGGGTCTGGGTGACCCTACATTGGGGTCCTCTATGGGTTTAGGGTCCTCTATGGGGTTGGGGTTCTCTATGGGGCTGGGGTCCGCTATGGGGCTGGGTGACCCTCTATTGGGGTCCTCTATGGGTTTAGGGTCCGCTATGGGGCTGGGGTTCTCTATGGGGCTGGGGTCCTCTATGGGGCTGGGTGACCCTCCATTGGGGTCCCCTATGGGGTCCGCTATGGGGCTGGATGACCCTACAACATTGGGGTCCTCTATGGGGCTGGGGTCCCCTATGGGGCTGGGTGACCCTCCATTGGGGTCCTCTATGGGTTTAGGGTCCGCTATGGGGCTGGGTGACCCTCTATTGGGGTCCTCTATGGGTTTAGGGTTCTCTATGGGGCTGGGTGACCCTCTATTGGGGTCCCCTATGGGGTCCTCTATGGGTTTAGGGTTCTCTATGGGGCTGGGTGACCCTCCATTGGGGTCCTCTATGGGTTTAGGGCTCTCTATGGGGCTGGGTGACCCTGTAACATTGGGGTCCTCTATGGGGCTGGGTTCCGCTATGGGTCCGGTTTCCCCCCACGGTTCATCTTGGGGTTCCTCGTCCTCTGTGGGGTCGGGGGGCTCATTGAAATAGGCCTCTCTGGTCACCCCATAGATCCAACGCTCGTATGGGGTCACGGCGGTGAATGTGGGGGGCTGCCCCATAGCGCAGCCCACCCCATTGGCGACCCCCTGCAGGAACCAGATCCCACCTTCATCACATGCCAATGGGGAGCCAGCGTCCGGCTGTGGGGTGGGATGATGTGGGGCTGAGAAAAGACCCCAAATGGACCCAA
>NW_015440043.1:2998-3924 GCF_001577835.2 Coturnix japonica | reverse complement strand
CCCACCACTTATGGGGCCACCCCCTTATGGGACCCCCCAACTTATGGGACCCCCAACTTATGGGTCCAACCTCCCCCTTTTAGGGTCACTCACCGTTGGACCCCATAAGAGCCCAACACCGCGTCCCCGGCGGCCTCTTATGGTCCCTATAGGGCAGACATAGGGGTCGCAGCTCCGGCCCTATAGGTAATGGGGTTTCCAGGCTCAATAGGGCCAGGTCCCGGCCCTGCCCCATAGATACGAAGGCTCCGTGTAGGGCCAGGCGGGCGCCGCGGCCCCGATGGCCATTTGGGGTCACGGCCAGCCACGATTCGGCCTCCTGGTGTCTGTGGGGAGATGTGGGGCTGGACTTATGGGGCAGGGGGGTGAGAGACCCCATAGGAACCCCAAAACCCCATAGGAGCCCCATAAACCCCATAGGAACCCCCAAAACCCCATAGGAACCCCATAAACCCCATAGGAACCCCAAAACCCCATAGGAACCCCCAAAACCCCATAGGAGCCCCAAAACCCCATAGGAACCCCAAAACCCCATAGGAACCCCCAAAACCCCATAGGAGACCCATAAACCCCATAGAAAACCCATAGGAACCCCCCCAAACCCCATAGGAACCCCAAAACCCCATAGGAGCCCCAAAACCCCATAGGAGCCCCATAAAACCCATAGGAACCCAAAAACCCCATAGGAACCCCATAAACCCCATAGGAACCCCAAAACCCCATAGGAGCACCCCAAACCCCATAGGAACCCCATAAACCCCATAGGAACCCCCCCAAACCCCATAGGAACACCCAAAAACCCCATAGGAACCCCCAAAACCCCATAGGAACCCCAAAACCCCATAGGAACCCCATAAACCCCATAGGAACCCCAAAACCCCATAGGAACCCCATAAACCCCATAGGAACCCCAAAACCCCATAGGA
>NW_015440043.1:0-1435 GCF_001577835.2 Coturnix japonica | reverse complement strand
GTATTGGGGTCTGAGGGGGGTTATGGGGTCGGTATTGGGGTCTAAGGGGGGTTATGGGGTCTAAGGGGGGTTATGGGGTCAGTATTGGGGTCTGAGGGGGGTTATGGGGTCAGTATTGGGGTCTGAGGGAAGTTATGGGGTCGGTATTGGGGTCTAAGGGGGGTTATGGGGTCGGTATTGGGGTCTAAAGGGGGTTATGGGGTCAGTATTGGGGTCTAAGGGGGGTTATGGGGTCGGTATTGGGGTCTGAGGGGGGTTATGGGGTCGGTATTGGGGTCTAAAGGGGGTTATGGGGTCGGTATTGGGGTCTAAAGGGGGTTATGGGGTCGGTATTGGGGTCTAAAGGGGGTTATGGGGTCAGTATTGGGGTCTGAGGGGGGTCATGGGGTCGGTATTGGGGTCTGGGGGGGGTTATGGGGTCGGTATTGGGGTCTGAGTATTGTTATGGGGCCGACCCCATAGATCTCGTTCCTTACTGTTCCCTATGGGGCCGCCCCATAGAGCTGTGGTGTTAATAGGGCCCCACTGGGCTATAATGGATCCCTATGGGGCCGCCCCATGGCTATAACGGATCCCTATGGGGCCCCATGGCTATAATGGATCCCTATGGGGCCGCCCCATGGCTATAATGGATCCCTATGGGGCCCCATAGCTATAATGGATCCCTATTGGCCGCCCCATGGCTATAATGGATCCCTATGGGCCGCCCCATAGCTATAATGGATCCCTATTGGCCGCCCCATGGCTATAATGGATCCCTATTGGCCGCCCCATAGCTATAATGGATCCCTATGGGGCGCCCCATAGCTATAATGGATCCCTATGGGGCCGCCCCATGGCTATAACGGATCCCTATGGGGCCGCCCCATGGCTATAACGGATCCCTATTGGCCGCCCCATAGCTATAACGGATCCCTATTGGCCGCCCCATAGCTATAACGGATCCCTATTGGCCGCTCTCTCACCGTAGCACTTCCCGTCCTCCAATCCCGGGGGTGGCGCTGTTTCGCTCGTCACGAAAGTCGCTTCCGGTCCCAAATGCTTTTGTAGCCAATCAGCGTGTTCCGTCAAGGCAGTGGCCAATCCAGGCCCGCTGGCTCGGCCGCAGCCAATGGCGAAGCTCAGAACTCCGGCCTGAACCCAGCGACTTCCGGATAAACACGTGACCGGGCCGCCAGAGTCCGCCTGGGGGTGGGGGTGGAACAGAGACCATAGAGATGGGGGATAGAGAGACCACAGAGACCAGAGAGACTATAGGGACCATAGAGACCATAGAGACTATAGGGACCATAGAGACCATAGAGACTATAGGGACCATAGAGATGATAGAGAGACCATAGAGAACCATAGAGAGCCACAGAGCCCCCCATTGCTCCCCATATCCCCCCATATCAGCCCCATATCAGCCCTATATCCCCCCATAGCCCCCCATATC
>NW_015440042.1:17232-33174 GCF_001577835.2 Coturnix japonica | reverse complement strand
GATCCACCTCCTCTGAGACCTCATTTAAGGCTGACCCTCACTCGAGCCGCTTTCCATTATCTTCCGAGCTCCTGTTACCGGGTGAGGTCCAGAAGACTGGAGGCTTGCCAACGTGACTCCCATTCCAAGCAAGGTTGTCAGGAGGATCCGGGCAACTCCAGGCCTGTTAGCCTGACCTCGGTGCCAGGGAAGGGAATGGAACGAATTGTCTTGAGGACGATGACAGATGCGGCAGGTGTGGATGAGCAGGAGATCAGACCTAGCCAGCATGGGTTCGTGAAGGGCAGCTCCTGCTTGACCAATCTGATCTCCTTCTAGATCCTGGTGACCCATCTGATGGATTGAAGGAAAGAAGGAAGGCTGTTGATGTGCTCTACTTGGACTTCAGCAAAGCCTTCACAACTGTCTCCCATGCTATTCTCCACAAAAGCTGGCAGCCCTTTTCCAACCTTGAGAATTCTGTGATCTGTGAGGCAGCATCTCTTGACATCGCTCTGCAGTGAAGACCGCCCCAGCTTCCAGCAAGGCATCACCACTGTGAGTTTCTCTTCTCGCTTAGAACCTCTGTACATTTGTTACCATCTTTGTTACCATCTGTATAGTTACCACCTAGACAGGGGGACATAGAGAGACACTGGGACCCATAGGGACCCATAGAGATACCAGAGAAGACAGTGGGACACCATAGAGAGACACTGGGACCCATAGGGACACATAGAGAGACACTGGGACCCATAGGGACACATAGAGACCCATAGACAGTCATTGGGAGCCATAAGGATAAATTGAGACCCATAGAGACCCCTTTTGAGACTCCATAGTGCCTCAAAGAAACCATAGCGACCCCATAGTCACCATAGCGCCCCATAGGAACACAAGATACCCATAGAGCCCCATAGACACCCCATAGTGACCCATAGGGGCCCAAAGAGACCCCAGAGCACCCCATAGCTACTCCATAGTGCCCCATAGCAGCCCATGGAGCCTCATAGACACTCCATTGTGCCCACAGCACCCCATTGCCAACCCCATAGGGACCCATAGACACAGCATACTGCTCCATAGAGCCCCATAGACACCCCATAGTTCCCCACAGCACCCCATAGCAGCCCACAGTGCCCCATAGACACCACATAAGGCCCTACAGCCACACCATGAGCCCAATTGACCAAATAGACACGCCTATATCGCTCCACTAGTGCTGTAACACCCCATAGAGCCCCATAGAGACCCACTGAACCCCATACAGACCCCATGCAGACCCCATAGAGCCCCACAGACAACCCATAGATCCCCAAAGGACCACCCCATAACTCCCCATAGAGCCCCATAGCGGGACCTCATAGCCGCCCCATAGAACCCCATTCTTCAGCATAGAAGCCCATAGCAAACCATAGCACCCCATAGTCACCCATAGCGCCCCATAGGAACCCAAGGATACCCCAAAGCACCCCATAGCCACCCTACAGCACCGCATAGCCACCCCATAGAGCCCCATAGACACCACATAGTACCCATAGCCGCCCCATAGGCACCAAGCAGACCCCAAATCATCCCATAGCTACTTCCACATTGCCCCATAGCCACCCATGGAGGCCATCATAGACACTCCCTTGTCTGCCCCACAGCGCCCATTGCACCCCATAGGGACCCATAACCACCCATATACTGCTCCATAGAGCCCCTAAGCACCCAAGTGCCTCCACAGCAACCCACATAGCACAACATAGTGCCACATAGACACCACATAAGGACATATAGCCGCGCCATAGAGCCCCATAGACCATTCCATAGAGCCCCGTAGCAACCCACTGTTGCCCCATAGAGCTCCCATAGCCAACCCAAGAAACATCATTTTGCCACATAGACCACACCAATGCTTCCAGAGACACCCCATAGAAACCTCAGAACGCCCCCATAGAGAACCCCATAAGAAGCTCCCCATAAGGCACGCCCATAGAGCCCCATAGAGAAACCCTAAGGCACATAGCACACCCATAGGGGACAATTGGGATCACTAGGGCACAATGACCCATAGAAGACACTGGGAACCCATAGGGTGACATTGGGACACATAGGGACACCATGGATTACAGTGGGGGACAGTGATACCCGTAGAGACACATAGAGACTCTGCTGAGACCCATAAGAGACCCCATAGAGGCACATAGGACCACCACTGAAAACCATAAACCCATAGGAGGACATTAAGCCCAATTACAAATAAAGTGACCCCATAGAGGCAATAGCACCCATATGTGGGATATTGACACATAGGGACAACATAGTTACCCATAGGAGACACTGGACCTAGGGGACATTGGTGACACATAGAGACCCCACTGGATTAATGGTGAGGGGACTAGAGAGACCCATAGAGGCACATAGGGACCACATTGAAACCCATAGGTACCCATAGGAATACATTTGGGTCCAGAGATACCCATAAGAGACCCCACAGAGGCACATAGCAACCCATAGGGGAGACGGTTGGGACACATATTGGGACTCATTAGTGACCCAAAGGGAGTCATCTGATTGGATGAAGAAAAGAAAGGCTGTTGATGTGCCTCTACTTGGGACTTCAGCAAAGCCTTCACAACTGTCTCCCCATGCTATTCTCCTTACAAAAAGCTGGCAAGCCCTTTTCCAACCTGAAATTCTGTGATTTCTGTGAGCAGCCATCTCCTTGGAACATCGCTCTGCAGTGAAGACCGCCCCAGCTTCCTCAGCGAAGAGCTCACCACTGGTGAGTTTCTCTCGCGCTTAGAACCTCAGTACATTTGGTACCATCTTTTTACCATCTGTTGATAGTACCACCTAGACAGGGACATAGAGAGACACTGGACCCCTAGGGACCCATAGAGATCCAGAGGAAGACATTGGGACCCATAGAGAGACACTGGGACCCATAGGGACACATAGAGAGACACTGGGACCCATAGGGACACATAGAGACCCCATAGACAGTCATTGGGAGCCTATTAAGAATATTGAGGGACCAGTAGTGCCTCAAAAGAAACCCATAGCCGACCCCATAGTCATTCATAGCGCCCATAGGAACACAAAGATACCCCATAGAGCCCCATAGACACCCCATAGTGACCCATAGGGGCCCAAAGAGACCCCATAGCACCCCATAGCTACTCCATTAGTTCCCCATAGCAGCCCATGGAGCCTCAGAGACACTCCATTGTGCCCCAACAGCCACCCATTGCACCCCATAGGGACCCATAGACACAAACATACTGCTTCCATAGAGCCCCAAAGGACACCCCATTAGTTCCCCACAAGCACCCCATAGCAGCCCCACAGTGCCCATAGACAACCACAGTAAGGCCCTTACAGGCCACACCATAGAGCCCAATTGAAACCACATAGACACGCCATATCGCCCCATAGGTGCCTGTATACACCCCATAGAGCCCCATAGAGACCACACTGAACCCCATACAGACCCCATGCAGACCCCATAGAGGCCCCACCAGACAAACCCATAGATCCCCAAAGATACCCGTTAGACTCCCAATAAGGAAGCCCAATAGGGACCTCATACGCCCCATAGAGACCCCATTCTTCCGCATAGAGCCCTATAGCAAAACCAGTAGCACCCCCATAGTCACCCATAGCGCCCATAGGAACCACCAAGGGATACCCCAAAAGCACCCATAGCCACCCTACAGCACCGCATAGCCACCCCATAGAGCCCCATAGACACCACATAGTGACCCATAGGGGCCCAAAGAGACCCCATAGCACCCCATAGCTACTCCATAGTGCCCCATAGCAGCCCATGGAGCCTCATAGACACTCCATTGTTTATGCCCCACAGCCACCCCATTGCACCCCATAGGGACCCCATAGGACACGCATACTGTTCCGTAAAGCCCCATAGAACCACCCCCATAGTTCCCCACCAGCAACCGCATACAGCCCACAGTGCCCATAGACACCACATAAGGCCCTACCAGCCACACCAATAGAGCTTAATTGAACCACCATAAGACACGCCACCATACAGCCCCATCAGTGCCTGTAGACCACCCCATAGAGAACCCACTGAACCCATCAGACCCAATGCAGACCCATAGAAGCCCCAGACAAACCCATAGATCCCCCAAAGACACCCATAGGACTCCCCATAGAGCCCCATAGGGACCTCATAGCGCCCCATAGAGACCCCATTCTTCCGCATTAGGAGCCCCGATAGCAAAACCATAGCACCCCATAGTCACCCATCGCCGAGCCCCATAGGAACCCAAGGATACCCCAAAGCACCCCATAGCCACCCTACAGCACCGCATAGCCACCACATAGAGCCCCATAGACACCACATAGTGACACATAGCGCCCCATAGGGACCCAAAGAGACCCAAATCATCCCATAAGCTACTCCACAGTGCCCACATAGCAGCCCACAGGAGCCTCATAGGACACTCCTTGTGGGCCCCACAGCGCCCCATTTTGCACCCCATAGGGACACCATAGTCACCCTATACTGGCCTCCATAGAGCCCCATAGCAACCCCATAGTGCCTCACAGCCACCCATAGCACAACATAGTGCCACATAGACACCACATAAGGGAATTATAGCTGCGCCATAAGAGCCCCATAGACATCCCCAGTAGAGCCCCGTAGGCAACCCATTGTGCCCATAAGCTCCCATAGCACCATAGAAACTCATTTTTGCCACATAGACACACCATAGCGTTCCATAGACACCCCATAGAAACCTCAGAACGCCCCATAGAACCCCATAGAGCTCCATAGGCACCCCATAGAGCCCCATAGAGAACCCATAGAGGCACATAGCAACCCATAGGGGGGACATTGGGACAAAGGGGACACTTAGTGACCATAGGGAGACACTGGGACCCATAGGGTGACATTGGGACACATAGGGACACCATGGATTACAGTGGGGGACAGTGATACCCGTAGAGACACATAGAGGAACTCTGTTTGAGATCCTAGAGACCCCCATAGAGGCAACATAGGGACCACATTGAAACCCATAGATACCCATAGGAGGACATTTAAGCCCATAGATACAAATAAGAGACCCCATAGAGGCACATAGCTACCCATAGGGGGGATATTGGGACACATAGGGACAAACATAGTGACCCAGTAGGGAGGACACGGCGGACCCAAGGGGGACATTGGGACACATTAGGGATTCCATGGATTACAGTGGGGGACAGTGGACCATAGAGACCACATAGGACCACATTGAAATACCGCATAGATAACCATAGGAAGACATTTGGCCCAGAGATACCCATAAGAGACCACATAGAGACCCCATAGAGGTACATAGCAACCCATAGTGTGGACATTGGGACACAGAGGGACCCCATGGATTACAGTGGGGAACAGTGAGACCCGTAGAGACAACCCCCCCCCCCCCTTAGGGGGCTCCACTGATACCCATAAGAGACCCCATAGAGGCAACATAGGGACGTATGTAAACCTTATGGATACCAATAGGTAGATTATTTTGGCGCCAGAGATACTTTCATAAGTGACCCATGGAGGACACTTAGCAACAACATAGGGAGGAACATTGGAACAAATTAGGAGCACTTCGTGGACCAATAGTGGGACATGTGGACACATTAGGGATCCCATGGATTTACAGTGGGGAGAGTGAGACCCATAGAGGACACATAGGACACTCTGAGACCCATAAGAAACCCATAGAGCACATAGGGACCACATGGAAACCCATAGTTACCCATAGAATACATTTGCGGTCCAGAGATACCCACAAAGAGGCCCCACAGAGGCACATAGCAACCCATAGGAGACGTTGCGGACACATTAGTGACTCATTAGTGACCAAAGGGAGTCACTGGACCCATATGGATACATAGAAGATCGCATAGGGGACATTGGGAACATAGGGACCCCGATAGAGAGAACATAGAGACACATAGGACCCATTTAGAGGCATAATAACCCCATAGAGACTCTATAGGGACAGCTAGAGACCCATAGGGAAACCATAGAGTACCATTAGGAAACATTTGGTCCTAGAGGTAGCGAAAACCGCCATTCGAGCTCCAGCCCTCCCGGGAGCACAGCTCCATTACTCTCACCTGTGCTCCCGCAGCTGACCCCACACTTGCCTCAGCTGATTAATCAGAGGTTCAGGCTGTGATTACCAATCTCCCATACAGCCCCTATGGGTCCCAATGTTTCCCTATGGGTCTCTAGCTGTCCCTATAGGTCTCTATGGGGTTATTATGCCTCTAAATGGGTCCCTATGTGTCTCTATGTCTCTCTATGGGGTCCCAATGTGTCCCACTGTCCCCCTATGGATCTCTATGTCCCCCTATGGGTCCCAGTGTCTCCGTATGTGCCTCTATGGAATCTCTACGGTGTCTCTTACGGGTGTCTCTGGGCCCAAGTGTCTTCCTATGTGTATCTATGGGTTTCAATGTGGTCCCTATGTGCCTCTAAGGGGTCTCTTATGGGTCTCAACGGGGTCCCTATGTGCCTCTAATGGGTCTCACTGTCCCCGACTGTGAACCATGGGGTCCCTATGTGTCCCATTGTTGTCTTATATGGGATTCCAGCAGGGAAGAAATGAGGATTTTGGAGTGTTTCCGGAGCCATAGAGAAGGCTGGAGTACCAGATACATGAGGGAAATAATGCTAAAACATTGTGCACTTCAGAATTGTAATGCTACAGCTCGTGGCATTCTAAGTACTTTGAGGAGTAACTGGACAATAGAGGAGGCGTTAGACAGACTATCGAGCGTGCCCACGGGGGCTCAGGCTTTCATAGTTGAGGCTATTAAAGAGCTAGGGGCAGGATTAAAGGCACAGGCTGAGGCTTCTCAGAATCAAGTGTCAGCAGCTCTTGCACCGTTACAAGCGTCTGCAGTAACCAATTCAGGCCCAAGCACCTCTTTAAAATGTTTCCGGTGCGGCGTTAAGGGACATTTATGACGGAATCGCCAAGCTGTCGGTGTGTGGTGCCAGAACTGCCGCTCGGACAACCACAACACCGTCACCTGCCGTCGCCGGTCAAGAAACCTCCAGCCCAGCGCACGAAAGAACAGCGGCCGCGCTCCGACACAACCAGCCGTTCCCAGCCAGCGGCCGCCTGCCGCCCCCCCCACGTCGCTCGCCGCGTTGTCGGCCTCTACGGCCCCCCCGCCCTTCAGTCCGCCTACGTCGCTCGTCGCGCCCCCGCCCTCTGCTCCGCCCACGTCGTTCTCTGCGCCTCGCCATGCCGCCCCCCCCTCGTCGTGCGCGGCTGCGTCTGTGCAGCCCGTGTGTAACGTGGTTAAAGACACGGACGGACCGAAACCAGGGGATCGTTGTGACCCCGGTCCTGTAGATCCAGAAAGAGAATCGGATGCATTTCCTCCTGATGATACTTTGTTTGGAGCAGGAACGACAAATTTCCCTACAGCGTACTGTGATGTCTTAGAGCAATGCAGAAAAGAAACAATATTAAGGGGTGATGCTGACACGTTGCAAACCTTTCCTAATCAGGTCCCCCGTTGGGAATCCCTGCCTTATGAGGCAGTGAAGGAGCTAAGGGAGTCAGTAAGAACATACAGAATTCATGATCCTCTCTCCTACGCAATACACCGTGTTTGTGACTGAATACCAGCTACATAATTTGACTGATACCTCTTTGCCTCAAACTGGGACAAATCCATGTGGCACAGCACCTCTTCAACTGTGTCAGACAGATGTCACTCACGTTCCTGAATTTGGCTGTCTAAAATATGCACATGTAACAATAGATACTCATTCTTCTTACGTATTTGCCACAGCACATACAGGTGAACGCAGTCATGACACCCGTAAACACTGGTTATCTGCTTATGCTGCTATAGGAATTCCACATACTACAAAAACAGATAATGGGCCTGCATATACCTCTAAGGCCACTCAAACTTTCCTCCAAGAAGGGTGTGTTAAACATACTACAGCCATTGCTCATTCTCCCACTGGGACACTATCCACTGATCCACAGTATCAACACACTGAAATCCATTCCTTAAACAAAAAAGGGGAATATGGCGGAGACACAGCTACATAGCAATATTTGGCAGAAGTTTTGACTTGTTTCTGCTTGTGCTGAACTTTTGAATCGTGTTCATAGAGATACAGCTTTATGCTGGGATCGTCTTTTGAGGCTTCCCCAGTGCTAAGGAAAGCTATGGTTAATGTTGGCAAGTAATGGCCACAGGAAACTTTGGACTGTCCCCTACCACTTGACAACTTTGGGGGCGTTGAATATGTCTTATTTCCAACAGGGACTGGCCCTACGTGGTTTCCAGCTATGATATCGTTTGTCTCATCTGAAGCAGAAAAATAGGCATTCCAGCCTTATATTATTGTAATTGTGTGTTTCTTACTTAGTGTACTTGCTTGGTTAAGCTTGCTGTGGTTATAGATAATATTAGTAATAGTTTGACATACGTGTGTGTATTTTCTGTTTTACCAATGCGTCCTCAAAGAATTAGAGTTAAGCTATTATCTAGGTTTTGTTTGCTCTTCGTCATATGGTTCAGCACCGCTACCCTTCTCACTGGCTTCCTGTCATCCACATCGTCACAAATCTACCCAAACACGCCATGATTCCCAGTTTAACAACGTTCTCCCTTGCTAATTGATTCACCTTTTATAAAAGCGGTTTCCCTCCTAATTATATTTCCCTCACTTCGTGGAAGCCAAGATGGTCCCCAGAGCCGTCCTTCAGGCTAACCAAAGCATTCCCGCCACCTCACATAGGGAGCGGCGCGGCCGCTCTCGATGCCGGAGGGCTCGCGGAAATCGGGGTCAGAGCATGTCCACCGTCCAATAGTAGATATGGGCCCCAGGTGGAGCAGACGAATGGGACAACAAATCCTACCTTGCTTAACTAGCTGTTTACACCATCCACCGCCTCCCTCTCCTCTCCGCTTGACTCCACCCCTTTTTTGGAGAGCGACACCCAAGCACAGTTGCTTTCTGGGACACTGCTGGCTCATATCCAGCTTCTTGTCTGCCCAGACCCCGATCTCCCTCCTCTGCAAGGCTCTGCTAGCCAGATTACGTCCTAGTTAACATGTTACTGATGCGAAGAGGAGGGCGCATTATTAGGAGAATTCTTGTCTTAGTTATCATAGTGCCTAGGCAGTGCACTGATCGAGCATCGCAGTGTGTGCGGTGGGCAAAGGGAGTGTGTTAAGTGCTAGCATTGATATATTGGGGGAGTAAAATATAGATAAACAGATGTGCGTATTAAACAGCGAATTAATTAAAAGAGTATTTCATGAGTAATCAAATGGTAGAGATCTACTAGGAATAGCATTTAAACTGTTTTAAGCAGCTACTGTTTTGTCGGCGATAATGGATGTGGTATTACGCCTAAGTCTAAATTAGCTGCTTCTTCAATTGGCAAAGACAAAACCTGAAAGGAATCCAATCATAATGAGCAAAGTGACCCTGTATCATAGAATAGATACGCTCCTCTACATCCAACGTGAAATTGGGCAATTTTACTTGAAATATAACCATGCATGCATTTCCTAGACAACATGTTGTGGCATTTTTGCTGAATTCGTAGAGACTTAGAATTTGATATTCTTGCCAAGCAGGGTGTTTCCAGGCTTGAGCTGCCGTTGTAGATATCACGCACTGGCCATGCGGGAATTTAGGCGTGTTACAACTGGTAAGAGAGATAATCCTTCAGACCTGTATGCAGGAAGGAATCGCGTACTGGCGTGACCGAGAGGAAATGTGCACCTTGAAGCAGGGGGACGCCCTGGCTGGCACTAGCCTGTCACATCCGGACCACCAACAGGCTTGCGCTTCAGGCTGATTCTACGGCAATAAGTACCATCAATGCCCTGGAGTGATACCTCTAGGAGTAACATCTTTGTCGCTCTATGAAATTGTGGTTCTATTTGAACATGCATATTCTATTGAAATTGTGCGATCATTAATCAATTATTAGCCCAGATAACTCAGTTGGTAGAGCATGGTTATGAACATCTTAAAAGCATTTATTGCACAAATTTTAGTGGTCATTAAAATCAATATATCAGAGTATATGAAAATTGAAGACTTTTCCTGATCAGTTACAGATTAACACAATGGGACCCTCACAGATTTATTTTCAGGTTGCAGAAACTTAGGTTGCAGAGCAAACACATTTGTCCTTTACAGCAGGTTTAACAGTAATGTTGTTAAGTTGTATTTGACTTGTCTCTTTTTTTTTCATATTTAGAGTATTGTCAATCGAGGCCTTGATTGAGTTATAATAGTTATGTTATTAATTTAAGTAGTGTTGTTACTCTATAGGCAGTATCTTGAAATTGTTGTAATACAAGAAGAATTTTATGGAGCAGCAGCCATGGATCGAGATGAGGAGTTCACAGAGCAGCAGCTATGGAGCAGGATAAAACTACTTGAGAACTGATTGAACAAATGAACTGAACTGCTTGTTAAATATGATTAATCGGTCGTTAAACTGAGCCTTTTCAGCCTAAAAGAAAACGGGGGAAGTGTGGAGTGTTTATGCAGAATGGCTTCATGAGAAAGGACATGATGAAATTCCATTAGTTAAATTGTAAGAGAAGGAACGTGACTGGAGGCAGCAGCTGAGGAGAAATCAGGATGTGAAAGACAGGATATGTAGCTAAAGACAGAATATGTAGCTAGAGGCAAGGACGGCCTAAGGGAAAAACAAGATGTGTAGCAATGTATAGACATAGCTGTGAAGAAAAAGTAACTATAAGGCTAACCACAAAGGTCAGATGAAGTAATACGTAACCCACCAATCCTGAGCTTTACTTTTGCAATATGCATGAGCTTATTACTGACTGTATAAATGAGATGCTGTTACACCTAATAAACGAGACCTGTTGATCATGATAGCATGAGACTCGTCTCCCGCGGTTTCTTCCAACAAAACCCCGAATCAAACCCGCCCCAAACCCCACCTCAAACCCCGCATCTAACCCTACCCAAACACCACCCCAACCCCCACCCCCAAACACCACCACTAACCCCACCTGAATACCCACCTCAAACCGCGCCTAAAACCCCATCTCCAACCCCACCCCAAACCCCTTCTCAAACCCTGCCACTAACAACGCCACAAACCCTGCCCCAAAACCCGCCTAAAGCCTCACCTCAAACACCGCCTCAAACCCTGCCTCAAACTATGCCCCAAAACACATCTCTAACACCGCCTCCAACCCCACCTCAAAACCCACCTTTAACCCCGCATAAAACTTTTTTTCAAACCCCACCTCATAACCCACCTGAAATCCCGCCACAAACCCCTCCCCAAACCTAGCCTCAAACCCCACTCCATGCCCCACCTTAAACACCACACCAAACTCCGCCTCAAACATTACCCCAAACCCCACCTCAAAACCCATCCCAAACCCTGCCCCAAAGCCCACCCCAAACCTTGCCTCTAACCCCACCCCAAACCCCGCCTCTAACCCCGCCCCAAACTCCGTTTCCTACCCCGCCCCTAACCCCGCTTTTAACTCTGACTGAAACACCACCCCATATCCAGCCTCAAACCCCAACCCAAACCCTGCCTCAAACGCTGCCTCAATCCCCACACCCAACCCCGCCTCCAACCACACCCCAAACCCCTCCTCAAACGCAGCCTCAAGCCTTGCCTCAAACCCTGTCTCTAACCCCAACCCAAACACCGCCTCAAACCCCGCCTCAAACCCCACCCCAAACTTTGCCTCAAACCTTGCCCCAAACCCCGCCTGAAAGCCCGCCTCAAACCCCAACCCAAACCCTGCCCCAAACCCCACCTCTAACCCCGACTCAAACCTTACCACAAATCCCGCCTCTAACCCCACGCCAAACTTCGTTTCTAACCCCGCCCCAAACCCTACACCTAAACCCATCCCAAACCCCACCCCAAACTTCAGCTCAAACCCTGCCTCAAACCCAGTCTCTAACCCCACACCAAACCTTGCCTCAAAACTTGCCTCAAACCCCACCTCAAACCCCGCCTAAATCCCCACCTTAAACCCCGCCTCTAACCCCTCCTCAAACCCCGCCTCAAACCCCACCCCAAACTTTGCCTCAAACTTTGCCCCAAACCCCGCCTGAAACCCTGCCTCAAACCCCATCCCAAACCTCATTTCAAACCCTGCCCCAAACCTCACCTCAAATCTCGCCCCAAACCCCGCCTCTGTCGCCTCCCTCAAACATTGCCCCAAACTGCACCTCTAACCCCTCCTCTAACCCCGCCTAAAACTTCGCCTCAAACGCCGCCTAAAAACCGACCCCAAACCCCACCCCAAACCCCTCCTCAAACCCCGCCTCTAACCCTGCCTCAAACCCCACCGCAAACCCCAACACAAACACCGCCTCAAACCCCACCCCCAACCCCATCTCAAATCCCGTATCAAACGTGGCCTCAAACCCCACCCCAAACCTTGCCTCAAACCCCGCATCAAAATTCGCCTCAAACCCCGCCCTAAAGCATGTTACAAGCTGCGCCCCAAACCCTGCCTCTAACCCTGGCTCAAACCCTGCCCCAAAACCACACCTTTTAACCCGCCTCTAACCCCACCTCAAACCCTGCCTCTAACCCCGCCTCCAATTTCGCCTCAAACCCCGCCTGAAAACCCACCCCAAACATCGCCCAAAACCCCATTCCAAACCTTGCCTCTAACCACATCCCAAACCTCGCCCCAAACCCCGCCTCCAATCCCACCTCAAAACCCACCCCAAACCCCACCCCAAACCTTGCCCAAAACCCACCCCAAACTCCGTCTCAAACGCGAACCCAAACTCCAACTCAAACCTTGCCTCAAACCCTGCCTCAAAACCCACCTGAAACCCCGCCACAAAACCCACTTCTAACAACACCCCAAACCCCGCCCTAAACCCCACCTCAAACTGAGCCTCAAACCTTTCATTAAATCCCACCCTAAACCCCGCCCCAAATCCCACCTCTAATCCCACCTCAAACCCCGCCTAAAACCGCGTCTTTAACCCCGCTCCAAACCCCATCTCAAACCCCGCCCCAAACCCTGCCCCTAACAACGCCACAAACCCTGCCTCAAAGCTCGCCCCAAACCCCAACCCAAACATCGCCTCAAACCCCTCCTAAAAACCCACCTGAAACCCGGCTACAAACCCTGCCCCAAACCCCGCCTCTAACCCTGCCCCAAACCCCGCCTCTAACCCTGCCTCAAACCCCGCCTCTAACCCCGCCTCAAACCGTCCCCAAATCCCACCCCAAACCCCTCCCCAAAACCGATATTTAACCCCGCCTCAAAACCCACCTCAATCCCCGCCTAAAACCCCGTCTCTAACCCCACCCCAAACCCCATCTCAAACCCCGCCTCAAACCCCGCTTCAAGCCCCGCCTAAAACCCCTCTTTAACCCTGCCCCAAACCCCGCCTCAAACCCCACTCCAAACCCCACTTCAACCCTGCTCCAAACTCCACCTCAAAGCCCGCCTCTAACCCTGCCCCAAACTTTGTTTCTTACCCCGCCCCAAACCCCGCTTGTAACCCTGACTCAAACCCCACCTCAGACCCTGCCTCAAACCCCACTTAAGACCCCGCAACAAAACCTGCTCCAAAACTTGCCCCAAACCCCACCCCAAACCCCGTCTCAAACCCCGCCCCAATCACTACACCCAACCCCACCCCAAACCCCGCCCCAATCCCCACACCCAACCACGCCTCCAACCACGCCCCAAACCCCACCCCAAACCGTGCCTCTAACCCTGCCTCAAACCCCGTCTCTAACCCCAACCCAAACATAGCATCAAACGTCGACTAAAACCCCACATGAAACCCCGCCTCAAACCCAACCCGACACCCCACCTCAAACCCTGCCCCAAACCCCGCCTCTAACCTTACCCCAAACCCCGCCCCAAACCCCATTCCAAACCCTGCCTCAAACCCCGCCTCATACCCTACCCCTAACCCCACCCCAATCCCCGCCTCAAAACATGCCTCAAACCCTGCCTCAAACCCCACTTCAATTGTCACCTGAAACCCCACCACAAACCCCGCCTCTAACCCCACCCCAAACCCCACTTGTAACCACACCCCAAACCCTGCCCTAAATTTTGCCCCGAACCCTGCCTCAAACCCCAACACAAATGCCGCCTCAAAACCCACCTTAAACCCCACCCCAAACCCCGCTCAAAACCCTGCCTCAAACCCCACCTCAAACCCTCCCCAAATCTTACCCCAAACCCAGTCCCAAAACCCACCTTTAACCCCGTCTAAAAAACCACCTCAAACCCTGCCTAAAACCCCGTCTATAACCCCACCCCAAACCCCATCTCAAGCCCCGCCTCAAACCCCGTTTCAAGCCCCGCCTCAAACCCCATCTTTAACCCTGCCTCAAACCCTGCCTCAAACCCCGCCCCAAACCCCACCTCAAATCGCGCCCCAAACCCCGCATCTATAGCCTGCCTCAAACATTGCCCCAAACCGCACCTCTAACCCCACCTCAAACCCTGCCTCTAACCCCGCCTAAAACTTCACCTCAAAGGCCGCCTGAAAACCGACCCCAAACCCCGCCACAAAACCCGTACCAAACCCCGCCTCTAACCCCAACCTAAAGCCCGCCTCAAACCCCGCCCCAAACCCCGCCTCAAACCCCGCCTCAAACCCCACCGCAAACACCGCCTCATACTACGCCTCAAACCCCACCCCAAACCCCATTTCAAACCCCATATCAAATCCGGCCTCATACCTCACCCCAAACCCCGGCTAAAAACCCGCCTCAAAATTCGCCTCAAACCCCGCCTCAATCTGCGCCCCAAACTTCACCTCTAACCCTGGCTCAAACCCTGCCCCAAATCCACACCTCTTAACCCATCTCTAACCCCATCTCTAACCCCACCTCAAGCCCTGCCTCTAACCCTGCCTCAAATTTCGCTGCAAACCCCGCCTGAAAACCCACCCCAAACACCGCCTCAAACCCCACCCCAAACGTTGCCTCTAACCCCATCCCAAACCCCGCCTCAAACCCTGCCTCAAACCCCGCCTCAAACCCCACCCCAAACCCCACCCCAAACCTTGCCCAAAACACACCGCAAATCCCGCCTCAAACCCCACCCCAAACTCCAACTCAAACCCCACCCGACACCCCGCCTCAAACCACATATCAAACCCCGCCCCAAACCCCGTCTCAAACCCTGCCTCAAAACCCACCCCAATCCCCGCCTCAAACTTCGCCTCTAACCCTGCCTCAAACCCCGCCTTAAACCCCGCCTCAAACCCCACCCCATACACCACCTCAATCCCGGCCTCAAACCCTGCCCCTAACTTCGCCACAAACCTCGCCCCAAATCCTGCCTCAAACTCTGCCCCAAATCCCACCTCTAACCCCGTCTCTTTTCCCGCCTCAAACCATACCTCTAACCCTGCCCCAAACTTTGTTTCTAACACTGCCACAAGCCCCGCCCCTAACCGCTCCCCAAACCCCACCTCAAACCCCACTTCTAACCCCACCTCAAACCTTGCCTCAAAGCCTTTTCTCAAACCCCACCCCAAACTTCGCCTCAAACCCCACCTCAAACCTTGCCTCAAAACCTGCCACAAACCCCGCCACATACCCTACCTCAAACCCCTCTTTAAATTCCACCCCAAACCCTGCCTTAAACCCCACTCCAAACCCCACCTCAAACCCTGCCCAAAAACCTGCCCCAAAACCCACCTCAAACCCCTCTTCAAACCCCACCCCGAACCTTGCCTCAAACCCTGCCTCAAAACCCATTTGAAACCCCGCCACAAACTCCGCCTCAAACTTCACCTCAAACACCACCTTAAAACCCACCTCTAACCCCACCCCAAACCCCTCCTCAAACCTTGCCTACATCCCCGCCTCAAACCCCACCCCAAACTCCGCCTCAAATCTGTCATGGTTTTGTAATTTTGTAATTTTGCTATCAGTATTCCACATCATAACATCATGT
>NW_015440042.1:14708-15819 GCF_001577835.2 Coturnix japonica | reverse complement strand
CTTATGTGGGGTTTGGCTTATGCATACTGTGCTTTGTATCATACTATTCTGGAGAGAGAGAGTTTCCGATCTGAGATTCAAGCCCAAGTTAACTCTGATCAGTCACAGGAGGCATCAGTAGCAATATCAGTTGCCCCTGTGGAAGGCAAGAAATGGAAACGGGTGTCCATGCGTCTAGAACGAAAAGAAGGAGAAGCAGAGGGGGGGGCAGCAGAAGACCCAGGTGCCGGGCATGGAGCAGTACTGAAAAAAGCAAAGGGAAAAACCAAGAGGCATGAAGAAGAGACTGATGATGAGGAGGAAATCACCTATCGTCGACCTCTGAAGCTGACTGAAATCCAAGGCTCAAGAAAGGAGTTTACACGGCATCAAGATGAAGGTATCCTTGCTTGGTTGCTTCGCTTCTGGGACAACGGGGCCAACAGCTTGTCTCTAGATGGTAATGAAGCTCGCCAACTAGGAAGCATTGCCCAAGATGCAGGTATCGACAGAGGGATTAGCAGATGTTCGTATGGAGCTGCCACTCTCTGGTTGCGGCTGTTAGAAGCCGTGAGAGAAAGGTACCCCTATAAGGATGCTTTGAAGCCTAAATTTGATAGTTGGAATACCGTCCAAAAAGGTATTCAGTGCCTGAGGGAATTGGCCATGGCGAAAATGTTGTACAACCCTGATCCAAGCGAACATGATCCTGAGAGAGTGAGGGCCGATCCTGACATGTGGCAGAAAATCACAAGTACAGCACCAGAGAGAATTGCACAGACATTGGTAACAGGATCTAAAGGATTCGAGGACAGATGGCCCCAAGTTGTTGAGCTGATTATAATGCTTCAAACCGTTGATCAGCAGCTCCCCCAACTGTATGCCGCAGTTTCTGCCATCTCACGGCTAGAAGACCGACTAGATGAAATGTGCAAGAAATTGTTTCCATCAACTAATCGTAATGATCCCGTAATAGTATCAGAAACAACTGATGAAGGTCAATCCTCGTACAGGCCACCAGGTCTAATGAAGGATCTGATCAAAGTATTCCAGTCCTACTCCTCACCTGCATCATCAAAAGTCTCAGCTGTTAAACGCACACGCTTCCCAGCTCGAGCAAAGAACAACAGTA
>NW_015440042.1:12411-14683 GCF_001577835.2 Coturnix japonica | reverse complement strand
GAGTGGGAAGCGTTCCAGCCGTGTCGCCTAGAGTTCACAGTAGGCCTCTCGGTTTTCGGGGACTCTCTCTCTCTGTTTGTTTGATTTGTTAGCCTCGATTATATTATATTGTGTTATCTTGTATTTTGATATCATATTTAGTAAAATAAGTTTTTCCTCCTTAGATTGCCGCTGTTTTTATCCCATTGCCCTTTTCCCCCTCCTTTCCGGGCCCCGGGTGGGGGGGCACGGGGTGGCTTCCCCTGTCACGGGCATAGGTAAATCTAAGTAACCCGTGGCACAGGGTTTGAGGCGGGGTTAGAGGTGGGGTTTGAGGTGGGGTTTGCGGCAGGGTTAAAGGTGGAGGTTGGGGCGGGGTTTCGGGTGGGGTTTGAGGCGGGGTTTGAGGCACGGTTTGAGGCGTGGTTTGAGGTGGTGTTTGTGGCGGCGTTTGGGGTGGGGTTTGAGGCGGGATTTGAGGTGAGGTTTGAGGCGGGGTTTGACGTGGGGTTTGAGACGGCGTTTGAGGTGGGGTTTGAGGCGGGGTTAGGGGCGGGATTTGAGGCGGGGTTTGAGGCGGGGTTTGACGTGGGGTTTAAGGAGGAGTGAGAGGCGAGTATAGAGGCAGAGTTCGAGGAGGCGTTTGAGGAGTGGTTTGGGGGGGGGTTGGGGAGGGTTAGAGGCAACGTTTGTGGTGAGGTTTGAGTTGGGGTTTGAGGTGGGGTTAGGGGCGTGTTTTAAGGTGGGGTTTGAAACAAGGTTTAAGGCGGGGTTTGAGGCAAGTTTTGGGGCGGAATTTCAGGCGGGGTTAGAGGTGGAGTTTGGGGAGGTGTTAAACGCAACTTTTAAGGCACAGTTTGGGGCGGGGTTAGAGACAGGGTTTGACGCGGGGTTTGGGGTAGGGTTCAAGGCGGTGTTTGGGGTGGGGTTTGAGGCAGGTTTTGAGGCAGGGTTAGCCACAGGGTTTGTGTTGGGATTTGAGGTGGAGTTTGAGGCTGGGTTTCAGGCGGATCTTTGAGGCGGGGTTTGAGGCGTGCTTTGAGGTGGGGTTTGGGGCAGGGTTTGGGGCATGGTTAGAGGCGGGTTTTGGGGTGGGGTTTGGGTCGGAGTCTGGGCGTGGTTTGATGCGGGGTTAGAGGCGGTGTTTGAGGCGGAATTTGAGGCAGAGTTTTTTGGCGGCTTTTGAAGCGGGGTTAGAGGTGGGGTTTGAGGCGGGGTTTTGGGTGTGGTTAGAAGCGGGGTTTGAGGCGGGGTTTGAGGAGTGGTTAGAGGTGGTGTTTGGGGTGGCGTTTGAGGCGGGGATAGAGGAGAGGTTTGAGGTGGGTTTTGGGGCAGGGTTTGGGGCGATGTTAGAGGCGAAATTTGAGGCAAGGTTTGGGACAGGGTTTGGGGCGTGGTTAGAGGCGGGTTTTGGGGTGGGGTTTGGGTCGGAGTCTGGGCGTGGTTTGATGCGGGGTTAGAGGCGGTGTTTGAGGCGGAGTTTTAGGCAGAGTTTTGTACGGCTTTTGAGGCGGAGTTAAAGGCGAGGTTTGAGGAGTGGTTTGAGGCGGGGTTTGGGGCAAGGTTAGAGGCGGGTTAGAGGTAGTGTTTGAGGCAAGGTTTGGGGCGGGGTTTGAGGCTGGGTTTGAGGTGGGGTTTGCGGCGGGGTTAGAGACAGGGTTTGAGGCGGGGTTTGTGGCAGGGTTTGAGGCAAGTTTAGAGGTGGGGTTTGTGGTGGGGTTTAAGGCAGGCTTAAAGGTGGAGTTTGGGGCAAGGTTTCGGGTGGGGTTTGAGGCGTGGTTTGAGGCGGGGTTTGAGGCGTGGTTTGAGGTGGTGTTTGTGGAGGGGTTTGAGGTGGGGTTTGAGGCGGGGTTTGTGGTGGGATTTACGCCAGGGTTAGAGGCAGGGTTTGAGACGGGATTTGAGGTGGGGTTTGAGGTGGGGTTTAGGGCGGTGTTTGCGGCAGTGTTTGAGGTGGGGTTTGAGGCAGGGTTAAAGGTTGGGTTTGGGGCGAAGTTTGAGGCATAGAGGCGGGGTTGAGGTGGTGTTTGAGGAGGGGTTTGGTTCGGGGTTTGAGGCGAGGTTAGAGGCGAGGATTGGGGCGGGTTTTGAGGCAGGGTTTTGGGTGGGGTTTTGGGCAGGGTTAGAGGTAGGGTTTGAGGTGGGGTTTGATGCGCAGTTTGGGGCAAGTTTTGTGGCGGGGTTGGAGGCGAGGTTAGAGGCAGGATTTGGGCTGGGGTTTGAGGTGGGGTTTGAGGCGGGGTTTGAGGCGCAGTTAGAGGCAGGGTTTGGGGTGGGGTTTGAGGTGGGGTTT